>NC_068366.1:53398896-53698896 GCF_020536995.1 Dreissena polymorpha | reverse complement strand
TACTCAAAGTACGTTGACACAAAAACTATTTATAAAAAAATTTCCTTTCTTCGTAAAATACCATGCATCTATTTTTTAAGTATTACTTGTCCAATATTTAGTTTTAACAGTTAAGTTCTTTTCATCAAGACTGCATGAGAGTACTATGTAATAACCTTATATTTGTTATAACAGTTACAGAAATGGTGGACAGAGGTCCCAAATTCATATGTATAAATTAATTATAATTTGTCTGTCTGTCTGTCTGTCTGTCTGTCTGTCTGTCTGTCTGTCTGTCTGTCTGTCTGTCTGTCTGTCTGTCTGTCTGTCTGTCTGTCTGTCTGTCTGTCTGTCTGTCTGTCTGTCTGTCTGTCTGTCTGTCTGTCTGTCTGTCTGTCTGTCTGTCTGTCTGTCTGTCTGTCTGTCTGTCTGTCTGTCTGTCTGTCTGTCTGTCTGTCTGTCTGTCTGTCTGTCTGTCTGTCTGTCTGTCTGTCTGTCTGTCTGTCTGTCTGTCTGTCTGTCTGTCTGTCTGTCTGTCTGTCTGTCTGTCTGTCTGTCTGTCTGTCCGTCCGTCCGTCCGTCCGTCCGTCCGTCCGTCCGTCCGTCCGTCCATAAGCTTAAGGTATGCTTCTTGACAGTTTGAATACTTATTTAGAATCAGGAATTAGCCATAAATCATTAATACATTATGATAAACAATGGTTGTTAGACAAATTCTCCAAATTTATACTATCACTTGATTGATGCATTGTTCTTCAGTGATGTTACGCTTGACCACCAATCCAAAAGTATAAGAATGGAATCCAAGGCAGGGCAGTGGGTTTCTTCAGAGACAATATCCATGTTTCCAACCCAACTAGAGGGGAACTTGTATGAAACCCAGAGGGTAGCCCAAGTATCTGTGCTTTACACAGAGGGGTCGCCTACACAGGGCACGATAAAGAAACAATAAAGTTCATAGACATTTCATAGAAATAGAGCTTATTTTATTTAATAAGTGTGATACTGGCAGTTAACTCATTCAAAATATGTACATGCCTCTATCAACTAAATCATGCCCAGATAAAATATGTTAAAAGCCTGAGACTGGCAATAAAATCAATTCGAAGTAAAACAATATCTTATCTGCATTAGACTGCAACTTTAATACATAAAAGATATTTTCCGCGTAATCGTGTCCAAATATATACACATAACTTGTGGCTTTATCCCACTAACCATGTAAATAACGGGACACTTATCGCAAAACAGCAACTACTTTCACAATGCCTTAACAAGTTTTCTGAGTACATACAATTGATATGTTAATCAGTTATATCAGTCAGAGTGTTGAAATTTCGGGTAATCTATACATTAAGTTGTAATTATAGGAACTTGTGCATTTCATAAATGTATCAACTGAGAAGAATTGTTTTTAGATAAACGCAGGCGTTTGCAAAACACTTCATACACTGATGAAATACAGAACAAACTTTTTATTTTTAATTGAGCATATTGAAAGGATACTCTTGCTTAATGATCGTGTGATGTTTGCATCACTTATATACTAAACGTGTGCACTGTATTTCACAATTTTTTAATAGGAGGAAATACCATATGCCGTATCAACCATGCATGGTATAATACTTAAGCTGTCCAAACTTGCTCAATGTTATAAATCTGTGTGAAGATGTCCTCAATGGAAAGATTGAAGCCCTTTTTCTGCCATTGCAAGACTATTTAAGAACACTGCCCGATTGCAACAACGTGTCGGTTGTTGTTGATTTCTGGAAATGACTTCACAAAGTGCATTATGCCATGCCGTAAGTAAAAAACACACGTACTAGTATAGTATACTCAATATATTTCTGGACAATACACAATATTGTAGGTGATATACGCATTTTATAATTTGAAATGAACAATTTCGCGCTCGGTCTTAGATCATGTATTGAAAATCAAAGAAACTAAACATGTATTCGCAAAATGTCATTCACGAAAACAGTAATTATTCAATTAATTATATTTTTTTATGCATAACCCATTGTTTCTCTAAACTGGTATGTTCTTTTCACACCGAATAGTGTATAATATAAATTATAACTGTGCCTTTGTTACAAACACGCTAACAAGTTAAAGAGCGCCATCTTGATATATCACACATGTAAGCAAGTTTGTACCTTAAGTTTTCATTAATTAATATAATAAGCAATTAGTGAACATTACTGGCCTTTGTTACAGACACGCTTACAAGTTAAATAACGCCGTATTTTATATTTCGGTAACACTTTTTTGTTTTATATTTTTACTGCTTTGATATTAAAATTTAGGGCAAACGGACCCAGGGCGAACAGGATTTAGGGCGAAGGGGAATAAGGGCGAACTGAGATTAGGGGAACGGACCAGGATTCATTCAGTCCACAGTTTGTCTGATGTCAACTGTAAGAGAATCATGTTAATGTACATAAAGTGGAAGTAGAATACTTTCTGAGGAATCAATGCACTTAACGTTTCGACGAAATGTTATAATTGTCGTTCAAGAAAAGTTCAACAACAAATGATAAATTGACAAGTGCTTTTGATTTCGACAACTTTCGGAGTTAAACTCACAAAGAAATATCGTCTAAAATCTTCGTTAGGACAGCCAAAACGGCCCATACACACACCATGACTGATGGAATAGATTATTTTACATTAAAATCCATCACCTCAGACAAAATGTGCAATATGTTGAAGCCAAACAACTCAAAAACTAAGGAAAACATACCATCACAAAATTGATAAATTGCCAAACTATACCCTACTGTATTCTTTGTAGGCTGACACAAGCTGAGGTTAATTTACACCATAAAAAGTCAAAGCAAAATATGGACAATTATCGTTCCACTGCACTGCTTATCATTTTGGTTAAGGTAATACTTAAAACTAAAGCTATTGTTTATCGCAAAAAGTGGGTTGACAATGTACGCGAAACGGAAGTCAATTATAAAGTCGTTTACTCGGAAACGAGGTCAGCGCCAAATGGGCCAAAATGTCGTTCCCAGCCACAATTCTATTTATAATCAACCAATGAAATTTTTTACTATGTGCTATGTCAGCACATAGTGGACTATTTTTATTCATTCATACGAATACTCTTCCGCGACGAGTATAGTTAAAGAATGTTTTTTTTTTAATTTTACTATATACGATCAGTTTAATACTATTCCATTTAACACGATATTCAAATTATGTGTCAAATTGTAAATGAAAATAGTTCAAGAACTGAAATCGCTCCCCAAACTCTTTTTTGCGCTGCGCGTATGCTTACAGGTTCGTTGGGTAATGGTAGTAAGACACTTCGAATCGTAATTCGTGGTCTAGTAACCTTAGTCGTTCGCAAGCGAACAACTAAAAATGACAATTGTATATTGTTAAATGACAACTCCATGTTACCATATTACAACTTGCATTTGAAATCAGTTACATTATATATTAAACAACTGTATTTTTAAGCCCCCTTTTGAAGAAGAGGGGGTATATTGCTTCGCACATGTCGGTCTGTCCGTCCGTCCACCAGATGGTTTCAGGATGATAACTCAAGAACGCTTAAGCCTAGAATAATGAAACTTCATAGGTACATTGATCATGACAGGCAGATGACCCCTATTGATTTTGAGGTCACAAGGTCAAAGGTCACAGGTCAAGGTCACAGTGACTGGAAATAGGAAAATGGTTTCCGGATGATAACTGAAAAACGCTTACGCCTGGGATCATGCAACTTGATAGGTAGATTGGTCATGACCAGCAGATGACCCCTATCGATTTTCAGGTCACTAGGTCAAAGGTCAAGGTCACAGTGACCTGAAGCAGTAGAATGGTTTCCGGATGATAAGTTCAAGTCTGAAGCAGTAAAATGGTTTACTGGAAATAGGAAAATGGTTTCCGGAAAATAACTCAAGAACGCTTACGCCTGGGATCATGAAACTTCACAGGGACATTGGTCATGACCCGAAGATGACCCCTATTGATTTTCAGGTAACTAGGTCAAAGGTCAAGGTCACAGTGACCTGAAGCAATAAAATGGTTTCCGGATGATAACTCAATAATGCTTAGGCCTGGGATCACGAAACTTCATAGGGACATTGGTAATGTCCTGCAGATGATCCCTTTTGATTTTCAGGTCACTAGATCAAAGGTCAAGGTCACAGTGACTTGAAGCAGTAAATTGGTTTCCGGATAATACCTCAAGAACGCTTAGGCCTGGGATCATGAAACTTCATAGGGACATTGGTCATGACCGGCAGATGACCCCTATTGATTATCAGGTCACTAGGTCAAAGGTCACCACCACCACAACCACCACCACCACCACCACCACCACCACCACCACGGCTGTAGAAACAGTTTATTGTTCATGCGCCATAATGCTAATGTAAAGCACCTTAATGAATATCATTTGTTTTTGGTGTAATGGACATGTGCTTTCAACTTTGCAATTTTGCAATGTATATTCATACAACTTATTTTTACTGTCTGTGCTTGCCTAAGTGCATTTCACTTTGTTGCTGCCTTGATGATCTTTCTATGCTGCCAGGTACAGCATTATTTTATTCCATGGAACCAATATAAATTTTACCTTCTTGCGCATATTATAATGCAGGGAGACCACTCTGGCAGGTGTACGATTAGATCCGGGGTGTAGACTACCTTTGTCGAAACAATAATTCCGGGGCTAAATTTTTACTAGGCAAGATTACTAGGGGATTCAAGTACCCAGAGGAAGCCCCATCTGTAATAAACAAACTAACCAACACGCACCACGTAGTATTGAACCAAGACCGCAGAAGTGAGAAGCGCGTGTTGTAAATATAGGGAGCATACAATTGCCATATTATTAATTCCAATATAGGTCTTCCGATTGATATGTGATGTTTTGCAATATTTCATCACTTCTTGTTTCATTTTTTTGGACATGTTCTTAAAAAAAACACTTTTCTGTTTGATGGCCTTTTAGAATTCATTTAGTCAACTGTTCCTTTAACATTTACTTCAGCAGAAACTTCCCTATATTTTGTCAACAGACTTTCAACGCCGTCGGCGCTTTGAATGTTTCCCTGCAGGGAGGGGTATGTAGGAATCATTTTGTTGGTCAGGTTCCTGTCTGTAGATCTGCCATAGAATCATATTGAATTCCATAGAAATCGTTCAATGGAATTCCGTGGAATATTGGCACTAACTTTCCATACGATTCCGTGGAAAAGTGAAAAAAAAAACAACAACAGGAAAACTTGATATGGTATGGAATGCCGTAGAAAACCGTGGAATTCCGTCGCATGCCGTAGAATTCCATAGAATGTCGTAGAATTCTATGGAACTCCGTGGAATTCCATGGAACTCCGTGGAATTCCATAGAATGCGGTGGAATTCCATAGAATTCCGTGGAATTCCATAGAATTATATGGAATTCCGTAAAAAGCTATGGAATAAAATAGAAAGCTGGATTAAAATAAAGAAAAAACAGGTTAGAGATTAATGGCATTTTATTGACTTTAAAAATAAATTTGCTAGTGTAATTTTCAGGGTGTAGTTTTAGCTCTGAATGGCTTGAGCAGGTCTCGCAGAACATATTTCACTGCGTACTTCATTGTGGAGGGCCATTTTTGCTTGATGACTTCTACAAAAGAGAAATATACAAAACAAAATATTAAATGGTCAATAGTTTTTTTTTCTTATGATGTTGCATTAACCCAATTCGGTCGGGAGACTAGTTTTATATACTTTTAATTATATTTCATACAGGCTGTAGACAAGTTCAGGTCCAACAATTGTTGGGCGTGATCTTGGCAACAGCCTGTTTGTTTTTAGAACTACATTTTTTTGATAAAAAATGTTGTTTTATGACATATTGATAGTGTTAAAGTGACTTGGCCACGCGCTCAACACCTGTGGTCACCATAGGACGACATATGCCCTCCTTTTCTGCATTTTTCTAAACCTAAACGCAAAGTGTTTTTCCACATTTTTCGAAAACTAAATGCAAAGTGTGACAGAATTTCAGACGGACAAACAGACGGACAGACAGTGCGATTTTTATATGCCCACCTTCTGGGGAATAAAAAACATACAGAAACAAGAGATGTGTTTTCCAGAAACACAATGCCCCCTACTGCGCCACTTTGAAATAAAATTTCTATATATCATTTGGCAGGTATAGAAATTATCTCCCTTTAAAGCTTGTTACTTCCCTTGCCGCGGGCCTTGGATTTTTATTTTTTTTCCCTTTGATCTTTCAGGATGACCTAGACCTTGACTTTTCAGCACTCAAATCGTGCAGCTCCATGAGATACACATGCATGCCAAATATCAAGTTGCTATCTTCAATATTGCAAAAGATATGACCAATGACGTTAAAGTTTCCGGACGGACAGACAGTTCAACTGCTATATGCCACTCTACCGGGGCATAATAAATAAGTCTAGAAACAAACCTTTAACACATGAATGAAAACATGATTTTTATTCAAAACCTTTGTTTTTAGCCAAATCGCAAAGACAAATGTCAGTGTTAAAACGTGAAATGTCCTTTTTTGGGTATAAAAAATTAAATTCAATATTGCAATATTGCATGTTTTTATTTCCAAAAACATGCTTTTTCATTATTATTATACACCAATTGAAACTGTATTGATCACCACAGCTAAATACTTACAATGACTTTTACTCTTCTCCAGTAACTTCTTTTTGTTGCAATTGTTCTTCAGCCATTTTGAATTTTTGCCTGATGACATCATCAGTGATGTCATCATGACATCATACAAAATATGATGTCATTCTACAATTCTCAGTAACAAAATAACACATGAATTTTTGACAGCTGCAAATCAATTTGAAAGGAAAAAGGAGAACTAAACATGTCCCATGATATTTTGTTGTATTAAAATAAAGCTTAATTTAATAAAGCCACCTATTTTAAAGCTGTTCAACCTGAATAAACCTTTATTTAATAAATCCACCTGTTTTAAAGCTGTTTTACCCATATAACACAATATTTATTTCATGCAATATTTACACACAAAAAACACAAAGTAAATTAAATTACCTGGTTTCATCTATATAGATCTATACAGTTTCAAGGACTTGTGCTGCCTATTCAAGGTTTTTCAACAAATCTTCTCTTGAGATGTCCTCTTTTTGTAATTTTCGTACGCGAATTAGGAACAGTCATAGAATTGTACTTGCTGTTCTAGAACAGTTCCAATTTCTAGAACAAATTTATAATAATATTAATTGCATTTTCTTTTTAATTAAAAAAATGTGATGCAAATAAATTCATGCAATTGTATTAAACTGAAAATACATTTCAGACAACCAGCAAAAAAATTCGAAGTTATTTTCCATCGATTTCCATCCAAGAAAATGTCTAAGTTATTTTTCATAACGATTTCCATAAAAAAAGTCAAACTTTCCATAGTGTTTTCCATATATTCCGTAGAAATGCATGGAATTTTAGTAGAGATTCCATTCAATTCCATAACAGCTTCAGATGGAAAATTGGCAAGTGCATGGAATTCCATCAACTACCATTGATTTCCACGGAATTCCGTTGAATTCCATATCATTTTCTATAGAATTCCATAGAAAAGTGCTAATGACTATGGCAGATCTACAGACGGGTACTACTACTTCTACTACTACTTCTACTACTACTACTTCTACTACTACTACTACTACTTTTACTACTACTATTACTACTACTACTACTACTACTACTACTACTACTACTACTACTACTACTACTACTACTACTTTTACTACTACTACTTACTACTACTACTACTACTACTACTACTACTACTACTACTACTACTACTACTACTACTACGACTACTACTACTACTACTACTACTAAACTACTACTACTACTACTACTACTACTACTACTACTACTACTACTACTACTACTACTACTACTACTACTTCTACTACTACTACTAAAACTACTACCACTACAACTCCTACCACTACTTCTACTACTACTACTACTACTACTACTACTACTACTATTACTACTACTACTACTACTACTACTACTACTACTACTACTACTACTACTACTACTACTACTACTACTACTACTACTTCTCCTACTACTACTACTACTACTGCTACTACTACTACTACTACTACTACTACTACTACTACTACTACTACTACTACTACTACTACTACTGCTACTACCACTACTACTACTACTACTACTACTACTACTACTACTACTACTACTACTACTACTACTACTACTGCTACTACCACTACTACTACTACTACTACAACTACTACTACTACTACTTACTACTACTACTACTACTACTACTACTACTACTACTACTACTACTACTACTACTACTACTACTACTAATACTAATACTAATACTAATACTACTACTACTACTACTAATACTACCAATCTCCATGCAGAGTTGTCGTTCGTTGCTCTCACATACACCTCTGCGTTGGGCTCAGCGGCTATATTGGACAAGAATCTTGTCCATAATCTTGTCAAAACCGAACAAACGCATTCAAAGTATATTTGATTGGATTTTAATGATCAGAGGCATTAAATAATGAAATAGGTACTTTAATTTTACGATACATTGTGCAAAAACTTGGTAGTTTTAATGCAACTCTTTGGAGCTATTTTATTGCCCATTTACGCAGATGGAATCATTCCGCGCACTTAACAAATGTAAACAAATGAACACATTGAGTGACGTTAGGCATTGCTTCGACGGCAAACGTGTATTTACAGAGAGGAGACGGTCAGTTCTGTTGTATTTATCAAACAAATAATGGGACCTTATTTTGCTAGTTGTATAAGGGAAAAGAAAAATGATTAGTACTTAGTAGTAGAAGGCTCTTGAACATTATTCATACGGACCAGTAGGTTTATGTTAAAAATCAAAATATTTTAGCATGTAGACTTTATTATTATTATTACTGTATTACTCATGCATACTTTTTTCCACCGTTTAAACTTAAAGATGACATCCATACACACCTGCTTTTTACCTCTGACACAATAAATGTGAACAAATTGGACAAAAAGCAAAAAGTGTTCTCAGGCTAGTGATTTAATTTTAAATATATGACAGAAAAGACTGCCTGTGAAGAACGGCATATTTTAGATGATCAAATATCCTCCTTATTACAATATGATCAGGCTCCGGTCGTTGTCGGTTCAGATGCTACATGTACTTAACTTGCAAGTACCCAGGGTACTCTAAAGTATACTACAATTTACCCGGCTTAGGAAATACAGTTAAAGGCAACTTGCCATACTCGGGGGTACTTTTTAGTATATTTTTCATACCCCTGGTACTTAGAAGTATACTTAAGAGTACTTGGGGTACTAAAATGTTGTACCTGAGCCAACAATTACCAAATGAGCGTTGGTGGTTACTGTCCTTTCTCAACACTCCAGTTTCAGATGAACATTACTGAAATTACAAAGATGAGTTCAAACATTACCACCACCTGTGAGTGTAGCAAACAGTCAACCTTTGATCCCTTCATTTATAGTCATCTGATCTACATGTAACAGGAAATTCCTCACTTCAATTATTTTATTATGTTGTACTAGTACTGAAAGGTTTGATACTAGCAAATGTACATTTTTAATAAGAACTGTGTACAGACTGATATATAAAAAAATATTTCTTTCTTATTAGATTCCTGTAAGTATATTGGTGTTTCAGTATTTTGATATTTCCATTGTGGTAGTCAAACAAAATTGACATTATTAAAGAAACTAAAACATAGGAAAAAGTCCCTAAAAATGGTGGCATATTTCTGGGATATTAACAGAGAAAAACAAAAGCAATACATTCTTGTTAGATTTTAATAACAGTATTAAACACCTGTGTTTAGGAGATACCATTCAATAAGGATAAACACAAAAGTTGAAATTACATGAACAATGCAACAAACTGAAGTAAAGCAGTAATGCATTGCAGATTCACAGATGTGTGTTATATAAAAAAGATCCATTGAAACATTATCTTAAGGGAAGTTTTACATTATATCACACATAAACTATTTGTTAAGGTTAATAATCTTTAAAATGCTAATTTTCCTCTAACATGCCCTTGTATTTCAAGATAGAATACTTTCCTTGCCAGAGGAAAGAGGTCTGGGTTCAAATCCCAGCAGGGCTTCAGAGGAGATGCATTTTGGACAAATGATTGTATTTGCATTTATTGTATTTGCTTTACTTTATCCTTAAAATCAACGTGCAAATGTCTTGAAAATAATCTTTGTTTTTACATAAATTAAAATACACCAACCTTATGAATGACATCATTTTAATTCGTTTTAGGCACTTAAACTATCACGCAAAATTCAAGTGCAAAAGAATAACATTTATGGTTTCAATATACTCAATACAATACAAACACAGCATAATGCAAAACGTAGATAACAAAATAAACTCAATAATTATGTATACAACAATTTCACAATTTATAACAATTAAAATAACTTGATAATAACTGATAATAGTAATGTACATGTATTTTAATACATCTAAGTAATAAAAAACTTGACAGATGTCATACTACGACTCACACAACCATTAAACCATTGATGACATTGCCTTAAATTCCTTTTTATCCATGACCACATGTGTGAATTTAAGGTTTGAAATTGTGGGTAAAGAATGAGAATTGTGCATGTGTGCACATGAACCGTCTAAAAAGAGGCAAAAACAGTTATGGGTTTACAACTGATTTCTGGATATCTTCTAATTGGACTCTAGCAGTATGTGGCTTGGAACTGGATTCTCATCTTGTTGAAAAGCCAGTTAATAATGATTTATATTTTATGTCCTGGGTTTTGGCAATTAGATCAGTGTAGGAATGCAGCTACTTAACTTTTTCTGTAGAATGTTTCTTCATTATCACTTTTCCCCTTTTTAGCTCATCTATTTTTTTTAAAGAATATGAGCTATTGCCATCACCTTAGCGTCGGCCTCCGGTAAAGTTTTGTGTTTAGGTTAAGTTTTGTGTTTAGGCACTTTTCTCATAAAGTATCAAAGCTTTGCATTCAAAACATGGCACACTTACTTACTATCATGAGGGGACTGGGCAGGCAAAGTTACATAACTCTGACTGGCATTTTGACAGAATTATGGCCCCTTTTGTACTTATAAAATTGAAAATTTGGTTAAGTTTTGTGTTTAGGTCCACTTTATTCCTAAAGTATCAAAGCTATTGCTTTCATACTTGCAACACTTACTAACTATCATAAAAGGGGAGGGGACAGGCAAAGTTATTTTACTCTGACTGGCATTTTGACAGAATTATGGCCCCTTTTATACTTAGAAAATTGAAAATGTGTTTAAATTTTGTGTTTAGGTCCATTTTATTCCTAAAGTTTCAAAGCTATTGCTTTCATACTTGCAACACTTACTAACTATCATAAGGGAAATGTACAGAACAAGTTGCATAACTCTGGTTGGCATTTTGATGGAATTATGGCCCTTTTTTGATTTAGTAAGATTAAATATTTCGTGAAATTTTGTATTTAGATCCACTTTACTTCTGAAGTATAAAGGCTATTGCTTTGAAACTTTAAATACTTTTTCACTATAATGAGGGTCCTGTACCTGGCAAGTTGAATTTGACCTTGACCTTTGAATGACATTGACTCTCAAGATTAAATTATTAAATTTTGCTAAAATTGCCATAATATCTTTATTTACGATCAGATTTGATTCATTCTTTGACAAAACAACACTTACCTGACATACCACACTGGACTCCACCCAAACCATCCTCAGGCCCCACCTCAGAATCCCCCCCCCCCATTTTTTTTTTGAAACATGGTTAAAAAAAACACAAATATTTATTTGTATTATTTTATTTTTGAAAGACTGTCAAACCGTCCAACCCAAGAATCCCCCACCAAATAAACAAAACTTTTCTTTTTTGAAAGATTATGTAATAAATGACCACACCCCCACACTTAAAACCCCTCTCCACCCTCACCCCTCGCCCCTATTTATTTTAGCTCGATTGCATCGAAAGCCGTATATAAACGCTATCGAGTCCGTTTCCTGGGACTAAAACCAGTACTTGGTGTCTTTGAGGGAGATCAAAGAAACGCTCTCAGTGGGGTTCAAACCCATTACCTCCCGATCGCTAGGCGGATACCATATCCACTACGCCACGGCGATCTTGCCCCTTTTGATTGAAGTTTTGATATAGGTCCCTTCACCTTTAAAAAGAAAAATAGAAGAGCGGTCTGCATCCGCTAGACGGTGCTTTTGTTCACATTTGAACTCTTCAAAATTGTCCGATTTTGACAATTTTCTAATGATTATGATACTGGAGAACAAATGTCTTTCTATTTATTGGGAAATGTTTTTGTGTATTTTTTCCATAAATATCCATGCAATGTATTTCCTGAAAACAGACAGAATTGCATATTTATACAAATTTTAAGCTATACATTAATGATGGTGACATTATGTGTTGCATCATAATATATTTTGCAGACAAAAATATAATACCAACCCTTGTCATTAGAGTCGTTAAATGGTAAATTGACAGTATATCACTTGACTATTGCCTCATTTTGAAACACGGCCATACAATTTGATTCTATGTTTATCGTCTAAGGTGTGCCCAAACTTTGTTTGATCAAGCGGAATTTGTTTATTTGAAGTGTATGAAAAAATATAAAACTACAGAAACCCACATGTCGACAATACCCGCGTTATTCCAGAAAAAAAATGTACCGGTATTCATGTTTGGTGAACAGGTGTTATCCAGGTCTCCTCCTTTGGAAAAATTTATTAACACCGTCAGTACAAATAAGACTGACTGATTGAATCAACCAGTGAAATATTCATTAAAATAATAAGAATTTATATGGCAAGTGATTTTGAAAGCTTTGTACCCAAAGTTAAGTAGGTTTTGTAAAAATCTAGCCTTCATGGAGTAAGTCTGTACTTAAATAGCTCCAAGAGACTGGCAAATAAGTATTTTGTTTCGATTAAGATATAAGCCCTTCCAATATTTATCGTTTAGAATGGTTTCTCTGATTATCAATAACTGCATAGATTGAACATTGTGAATGTGCTGTTTTGTCTCTTATACTAGCTTTTTATATTGTATATATTGCCCTTTCAGATTTACTTTCAAATATTTACCCAGTAATTGTAGATTTTAAATATTCTGTGACCCAAAAATATAGGTTTGTTAACATCAAACAACCATATCCATATTAAAATAATGAATAGAGACTGATATAAGATATTATGGTATGAGATGGTTTTCTTGAAAGCAGTGAATGTAATGTAACCGTCGTGCAAGAGATTGTTAAGTATACTGTAACCTTCATTATGAACGCATGGAATGATCATGACATGCATGAGACGCTCTCATAAAAATAGTCCGTTCTGAGCCCATCACAGAGGTGAATGTAATGTAACCGTCGTGCAAGAGATTGCTACTACTACTACTACTACTACTTATACTACTACATCTACTTCTACTACTACTACTACTTCTACTTCTACTACACAGCTCAATTAAGAGTGCCTCTCGAACACACATCTGTACATAAAGTGGTATAACGACTTCATGACTATCTTTAAGTACCTTTCACCGCTTTTCTTGAAAATAAAGCTAGTGTTTTGAGAATCAGCACTTGATAACATCATTCGCTGATCAAATGAGCTGTGTTATTTTGATTCTGGGTCAATATCGTTTGTCTTGATTTTAATACAAGATTAGCTCAAATTGCGACGTTATTTCGTTATTGTCCTTTTTGTAATTTAATAATTTATTATAATTGTTTGGGCAAATTATTTTCGTAATATAGTTCGTGTTCGTTAATGAATTTTTCAAAACCAGTACATGTTTGAAAATACACTTAGTTGGTGTTCGGAACTTTTACGCATTAATTGCATAACTGTCTTAAACTTGATATGCCTGTTGAATCGATCACAATCGCGACCACATTTTCTAATTCCTAATGGAAACATACTTAACCAAAAGTATGTATTTTATTCTTTGTCCAAGTCGAGTAAAACAAAAAATAAATATTGGACTTTTGCACGGGAAGCACGTGAAAATTAGACCCGCACTTGGCTCAGACTGCTTCTGCTCTTACTTCTACTACTTCTGCTGCTGCTCCTACAATTACAGCAACAGAAGCAGCAGCAGCAACAACAACAAACACAGCAACTACTACAACTACTACTACTACTGCTACTGCTGCTGGTGCTACTGCTGCTGCTACTGCTACTGCTACTGCTACTGCTACTGCTTCTGCTACTACTACTTCTACTACTACTACTACTATTACTACTACTACTACTACTACTACTACTACTACTACTACTACTACTACTACTACTACTACTACTACTACTACTACTACTACTACTACTACTACTACTACTACTACTACTACTACTACTACTACTTCTACTACTACTACTACTACTACTATCTACTACTACTACTACTACTACTACTACTACTACTACTACTACTACTACTACTACTACTCTACTACTACTACTACTACTACTACTACTACTACTATACTACTACTACTACTACTACTACTACTACTACTACTACTACTACTACTACTACTACTACTACTTACTACTACTTACTACTACTACTACTACTACTCTACTACTACTACTACTTCTACTACTACTACTACTACTACTACTACTACTTCTACTACTACTACTACTACTACTACTACTACTACTACTACTACTACTACTACTACTACTACTACTACTACTACTACTACTACTACTACTACTACTACTACTACTACTACTACTACTACTACTACTACTACTACTACTTCTACTACTACTTCTACTACTACTACTTCTACTACTGCTACTACTACTACTACTACTACTTCAACCACTACTACTACTACTACTACTACTACTACTACTACTACAACTACAACTACTACTACTACTACTACTTCTACTTCTACTACTACTACTACTGCTACTACTACTACTTCTACTACTACTACTACTACTACTACTACTACTACTACTACTACTACTACTACTACTACTACTACTACTACTACTTCTACTACTACTACTACTACTACTACGTGCGTACGTCCCGAAAGTTTGTTAACGCAACTTCTCTTAAACCGATGGGCGGATTTTAATCAAACTTTCAGGGATGAACACCCATATTGTCTAGATGATGATAAAGGCGAGAATTTTTGCTGCAACCAAATTTGACAGAATAATGGCTCTTTGTTGATTTTTCAATTATATAGTTTGTGAACGCAACTCATTTAAACCAGTTGGTGGATTTTGCTCAAACTTTCAGGGATGAACACCATTATTGTATAGATGATCATGAAGGAGATATTTTTTGCTGCGACCAAATGTGACAGAATTATGGTCATTCATTGATTTTTTTCAATTATACAGTGTGTGAACGCAACTCCTCTTAAACAACATGGCGGATTTTGTTTAAGTTTTTAGGGATGAAAACCCTTATTGCGTAGATGATCATGAATGAGAGAATTTAAGTAACAACCAAATTTTACAGAATTCCGGCCCTTTGTTGATTTTCCCACTATACTACTGTATGTTATAAAGAGGAAACGTGCCGAAATTTTGTGAACGCAACTCCTTTTAAACTGATTGGATGATTGTGCTCAAACTTTCAGGGATGAACACCCTTATTGTGTTGATAATCATGAAGGAGGGATTTTTCGCTGCAACTTAAATAAGAATTTGCAACAACTGCATGCTCAACATTTTAAGCAAATGTGCAAAGTGGGGGAACCAGTGTCCTCTGGACACATTTCTAGATCTATTTGCGTTTTAATCAGAGCTACTGGTACTGTGACATGTAACTGTGGTGTATGCATTCGAGTGATTTTGTGTTTTACATGTATCGCTTTTGTTGCACTAATTCCAGATGACTAATTGTGTGAATGTTATTGTTTAAGGGGCTATGCCATTTTGAGGGGTTCAAAAAGGGCAAAGTTTAAAAATAATAGAAATTGAGAATGAAAGTTTGATTTATACTGAATATATTTCACAGGAAATTTAATTATCCATTTTGAACAAAAATCATGGTTTAAATTTATTTTTGTTTGTTTTGCCATTTTCTTGTTACACTTTGACGTTTCTTGTTTACATTTTGACATCATAACTTTGAATGGTCAATATCACTGCATCTGATTTGTAACAAGCGAAACAGCTCAGTTGGTTTAGGTGCTGTCTGGTATTATTTACTCTTATAACACCTAAGTGATGAGTTTGATCCCAATCCAGGTTTTATATTTTTCAAACATTATTATAATTCGTTTTTATCTAATTAAACTCAATGTTTTTTTTATCAATTTCGGTTAATTGATCGAATATGTATTATTATAACCCAATAATATTATTTAAAATATTTTTAATTAAATTAGAAATCAATATTTTTGTTTCCATAGCCCCTTTAAAGATTATTTAACATTGCCATTATAATCAGTATTAGTAAAATTGCAGTTAATTATATACGGTTGTTTGTTTTAAGACAATATTTTGAGAGAAATGAATGCATGATTTGTGTGTTTTTTGGAACGTGGATTAACACACTGTCTTTCGTGAATATTGCAATTTGAATATAAATATAAATACTGAAAAACATTAAAATCGAAGATAAAACTTTCAAAATAAGATGGAATAATGAGTGATAAGTGGTTTTTAGCTCATCTATTTGTTGAAATGAGCGTCGGCGTCTGCGTCGGCGTCCAGTTATGTTTTGTGTTAAGTTCCACTTTTCTCATAAAGTATCAAAGCTATTACATTCAAACATGACACACTCACTTTCTTTCATGAGAGGAATGGGCAGGCGTAGTTAGATAACTCTGGCTGGCATTTTGACAGAATTATGTGCCCTGTTTATACTTAAAAATTTGAAAATTTGGTTAAGTTTTGTGTTTAGGTCAACTTTATTCTTTAAGTATCAAAGCTTTTGCTTTCATACTTGCAACACTTACTAACTATCATAAGGGAACCCCACGCCCCACCCCAGAATACCCCCCCCCCCAAAAAAAAAAAATATATTGTTTTTTTCCATTTTTTTCTCATTTTTGAAAGATCATCTAATAAATGACCACACCCACGCTATATCCTCCTCTCACCCCGACCCCTCATACAAACAATAATCGTTTTTGAAACATGGTTAAAACAATATTTATTTTTATTATTTTATTTTTGAAAGACTGTCCAACCATCCTACCCAAGAATCCCCCCCCCCATATTTTACTGTTTTTTTTTTTCGTTTTTCTTTTAAATAATGTTATAAATGACCACAGCCCCACACTATACACCCCTCTCCACCCACACCCGTCCCCCTTTTTGAGTGGAATATTGAGATAGGTCCCTTCACCTTTAAACAGAAAAATAGATGAGCGGTCTGCACCCGCTCGGCGGTGCTCTTGTTGTTTTCTAATCCTTGTTTGATAAACCTGATCTATGAACAGCAATAACCTATTATTCTCCATGTCATCTTTGGCATACACAATTCTTGGTTTGAAAAATTGCCATTCCGTGGGCACTCAAATTCGTGGTTTTTCATTTAAAAAAAAGTTGATCCATAATGCCATAACTGTTCCGAGACTGATCAAAGTCGGGACATTTTATATAACTTTGCCTGGACAATCGATCAGGAGGCGGGACATCCGTGGTTTCTGCCATGTCCATGTATAGTGATATATATTTAAATGTGTATTATTTTCAAATATTATTTGTTTGTGATTTCCAAATATGTAAATAAGTAAGATAACTTGCATTTCTCAATAAATAGCAATCAATTTTTATGTCCCCCAGTCTATACTGTGGGACATATTGTTTTTGCCCTGTCTTCCTCTTTTCAGTATATAATTTTCTAGGTAGTAAGTATCATAGAAGTAACAGTTTGTAATGCTTTTAATTTCCGTTGTATTAAAGGGATCTTTTCACGCTTTGGTAAATTGACAAAATTGAAAAAAGTTGTTTCAGATTCGCAAATTTTCGTTTTAGTTATGATATTTGTGAGGAAAGAGTAATACTGAACATTTACCATGGTCTAATATAGCCATTATATGCATCTTTTGACGATTTTAAAACCTAAAAATTATAAAGCGTTGCAACGCGAAACGATTGAATAATTTGGAGAGTTCTGTTTTTGTCGTTAAATTTTGTGAAACTACGAAGATTGCTTATATAAGGTATAAAATACGTCGAGTAAGTGTACTCGGCGGAATAGCTCAGTAGGCTAAAGCGTTTTTACTTCAGGACTCTGGCAGGACTCCAGGGGTCACTGGTTCGAAACCTGGTCCGGGCAATGTTCTTTTCCTTTTTTTAATTTTATTCTTGATTTTTTACTGGAGCTTTTACGATCCAATGTTTACATTTTTCGATATAAAGCATTTAATGAATAAGTTAAAAAATGCCAAAATCTGTGAAAAGGCACCTTTAATATACACTGCTCAGCTGTACGATTCGGCTCTTTAAACCTGTAAATGCATCTTCTTCGTGCACTTGTGCGACGATAAGGACGAAAACTCGATGGGACTGAACACAAATGAGTTGGTGCTTTCAGACATTTATTGGTCCGAAAGTATGGTTGCACACTACCTCACTTTTGGATATTACTTGCTTTTTATATATATAAATATTCAAGTATACAACTAAAATGAAACTTCAGCTGCTCCAGCAGCACAGCATTCCAATCATAAACCGCGCCTGGTCCTTAATTAAACCAACCAGGTGTAATGCATACATGATAAGGGTAAACTGTGGTTTATCCCACTTTTACAGCGAATTCGGTTGATTAAAGCCCCGTTGATTAAATTTCTGCTATAATACATGGCACGAAATGACGTCATTGTTTCGACAAAATGACGTCATAATTCGAACGAAATTATCCAGTTAAACGTATTTCGTTTAAATAAAAAGGTTTACTGAATAAAAAGTGGGATAAATAGAATAATAGGTTAGTGTTGATTATAGATCAGGTTTATCATGCTCGGCACGAAAAACGAAAAAGCACTCGCCAAGGCTCATGCTTTTAGTTTTGTAAGCCTCGCATGATAAACCTGATCTATAATCAACACTTACCTATTATTCTCTATATAAAATGTAGTGTTTTTAGCTCACCTGACCTCAATCAGGTGAGCTTTTGGGTTCGGTCTTTGTCCGTCGTCCGTCCGTCCACATTGGTTTGTAAACACTCTAGAGGCCACATTTCTTGTCTGATCTTCATGAAACTTGGTCAGAAGATTTGTCCTAATGATACCTCGATCGACTTCGAAACTGGGTCATGCTGGGTCAAAAACTAGGTCACTTTGTCAAACAAAAAGAAAAACCTTGTTAACACTGTTAAAGTCACGTTTCATGCCCAATCTGCATGTAACTTTGTAAAAATGTTTGTCTTAATGATATGTTGGTTAAGTTCAAAAGTGGTTCCGGTGCGTTGAAAAACATGGCCAAAAGTGGGCGGGACTGCTTTCCTTATTTGGCTAAAGAGAAACCTTGTAAACACTCTAGCTGTCACACTTTTTATTGATATCTCGGACGAGTTTGAAAATGGTCCAGATCGGTGAAAAAACATGGCCACCAGGGGGCGGGGAAGTTTTCTCTATATGTTTATAGTGAAAACATGTGAACACTCTAGAAGTCACATGTTTGGTCCAAGCTTCATGAAATTTGGTCAGAACATTTTTTCCTAGATACGTGAGTTAAGTTCGAAAATGGATCCGGTCCGTTGAAAAACATGGCTGCCAGGGGGACGGGGCAGTTTTCCTTATATTTATACAGTAAAAAAGGCTTGTTTACAGTCAAGAAGTCACATTGTTTGCCCAATCATCACGAAACTTAGTCAAAACATTGGTTGTATTGATATCTCGGACGAGTTAGAAAATGGTCCAGATCGGTAAAAAAACAAAATCAGTGGGCGGGGCAATTTTCTCTATATGTACATAGTGAAAACATGTTAACACTCTAAAAGTCACATTTTTGGCCCAATGTTCATGACATTTAGTCAGAACATTTGTTTCCTAGATACGAGAGTTGAGTTCG
The DNA here is from genome assembly GCF_020536995.1 of Dreissena polymorpha. Taxonomy (NCBI): domain Eukaryota; kingdom Metazoa; phylum Mollusca; class Bivalvia; order Myida; family Dreissenidae; genus Dreissena; species Dreissena polymorpha. Next base: position 53,678,826 of record NC_068366.1, on the reverse strand, counting down.
AAAATGGTTCCGGTCCGTTGAAAAACATGGCTGCCGGGGGGGGGGCGCATTTTCCTTATATTTATATAGTACAAATGCTTGTGAACACCCTAGAAGTCACAATTTTTTGCCCAATCATCATGAAACTTGGTAAAAACATTGGTTTTATTTATATCTCTGATGAGTTTGAAAATGGTCCCGATCGGTCAAAAAACATGGCCGCCAAGGGGGGTGGCAGTTTTCCTTATATGACTATAGAGAAACCTTGTGAACAATCTAGAAGTCACTTTTTTGGCTAACCATCGTGAAACTTAGTCAAGATATTGATATCTCAGACAAGTGCTCAGATCGGTGAAAAAAATACTTTTAAGCTCACCTGATTGCTCAGGTGAGGTTTTAGGATCGGTCTTTGTCCATCGTCCGTCCGTCCACATTTAATTGTAAACACTCTAGCATTCACATTTCTCAAGCATTCTTTATCAAAGTTGCTGAGAAGCTATATGGCCACAAAATCTCAGTCAAGTTTGATAATGAGCAAAATTGCATAATAAATGCCAGAATTATTGCCCTTAGATTGTCAAAATTTCCATTATATTATACAAAATCCTTGTAAACACTCTAGAGGTCACAATTTTGTTTCAGATTTTATGAATCTTGGTCATAATATTTATTATTTAAGCAAAGTTTGATGTTTGGTCATGATGGGTCAAAATATAGGTCAGCAGGTCAAATCTTACAAAAACCTCGTAAACACTCCAAACGCCAGAGGTTTGGTTCAATAATGAGGAAACATGACCCGGATGTTTGTCTGGACAATATCTAGACCAAGTTTGACGTTTGGTAATGTGGGGACAACATCTAGGTCATGGGGTCTAATCTAACAAAAACCTTGTAAATACACTAGAGGCCATAGTTTTGGTCCAATAATGATGGTACTTGACCAGGATGTTTTTCTTGATGATATCTAGGCAAAGTTTGACATTGGGTAATGTGGGGTCAAAATCTTGGTCACGAGATCCAAATCTTACAAAAACCTTGTAACACTCAAGTGCCCACAATGTTTGATTCAATAATGATGATACTTTAGGAGGAAGTTTGTTAGGACAATATTTAGGCAAACGTTAACATTTTGCTCATAAAATGACTAGAATTCTAACGCCATTAAAAGAAGTTAACAGTGTCTTATTTTTTAAGTTGTTTTGTTACATCATACCCATAACCATGAGGGTTACAGTATGACTATAGCAATAATAGCAAAAAAAAAAATTTGAATAGCAAACAGTGCAAGGTCTTTTTAGATGTACATGTATGCCGCACTACCGGACAAATTTTTTTCACACCAATAATAAAACAAAGAAAACAGTCAGAAGTGTTGCCTTGACCCCATGCTACGACCATCAAAAACTTGTACTGAACTGATTTTAAAATGCAATTAAAAAATGCATGTAGCCGCATCGCAAAAAAAAATGAAACTATTTACTTCAGATTTACATTTGATTACTAACCACTTGATGCAAAATATTAATGAAAGTCATTATGCGGTTTGTTCCCTGCACAAAATCACGAATTGGCGGTCCAAAATATGGAGTATATTCAAGTGTTTATGCAACGCTCTCTCCATATATGGAAAACACTACAGTCGCATATATTAACCAGAATCGTTTAAAGTTGTTTTCTTCCAACTGGGAAAAAGAAGGGCAGTAGGATAAGGTCGATGAAAGTACTTTGTTAAAGTATTACTTGTTTTAATTAAAAAATTAATTTACACGAAATAAATACCATTATAATAAAACACAACGTTTTTACCACATATCTATTTCGTTTTATAACATTTGTTTGATAATACTGTCGATGTAATCGATGAAAAAAAAAGTCGATTGTTTCACTTGTAGAAAACACCTACATTTCCACCACTAACGTAAAATGCGCATTCAGGATATTGGATGATTATCGTAAGATTCGCCAACTTGACGATTATTACGTGATAGAAGCGTTTATGAGTGACGAATAAAAGTTTGTCCCATTTAAAAAAAAAAAAAAAAAAAATAGAAAGACTTATAAATAATCTTAATTATTAATATTGTGGCTGTAATGTTGCCAAATTGTATACCTAAAATGTAGACTGGCTCATTAACCCGCTCTGGTTTGTCGTGTGTTGTGTATGCAGTGTTAATGATCACGTGATCAATCACGTTCCATAGTTCTGATTTAATATAAAGATAGCATGTGCATAATATGGATAATAGTCTGCCTTACGTTCGGTATGTGTTTGTCCGTGGTAATCGATCTTTATTTCATAAAAAAATATGTGGTTTGAGACTATTCGGCGAAGGCATAATGATGCCACAACAAGATGTTTGAAAAAACAGCAACAACAAAAGCATAGGTAATTACAAAAAAAGTTGTGATTTTCAGCAGTTGAGCAGGGGTTAGATACCTGGACGGTACATAGATGCGTATTTATTAAATTGCACAATGAGAAATGGTATGCGAGACGCGGTAAAAACATGTATCCGATTGCGATGCTTTATTTCTTTGATTTGTTCGGATTCATTCACTGTTTTATAATTTCTCTTACACACACAATATAAAGAAGTGAAACTCCAGCTGCTGGAGCAGTATTGAATTTTCATTAAAAACAATTAGTTGGTCTTTTATTTAAGGCAAGTGACCGATTGCCCAAACAGTACAAAACAGCACAATACAAACCAACATAAACACAAAATATGAATAAAGCTGGGGTCACCGCCTTGGAACGGTCAATGCAAAGCATTGGGGGTTTAAACCTGGTTATAGAGCGCTCAACCTCACACTTGGCCCAGCAATATTCATAATACATTTAAGTGTAAATAAAATTTAACGTCATAGCATTGTAACTCAAATTAAACAATAATAAAAGGGAATTAAAGCGCATTCAATTTAATTACTATTTAAATACTCAATTGCATTGAAGATACAAGAGTAACAGAATTACAACTTTTTGACGAACGATCAAATAAAACTATTAACAATTGTCAACTACATTCCTTCTTTATAGAAAAGGTTTGAGAATATAGAATTATAGAGTTAATATCTCAGATAATCATCGCGCAAATACAGGAAGAAGCAGAAATAATGGGTGTAAAAATTCCATATTACATAGCTTGGTTGTTTATTTGACTGCTAAACTAATTAAAAATAATTAAATCAAACAAGAAACGCCTATCAGAGAGAAAATATAAATAAAATGGAACATTATAAACCAATGACCTATGCATGTAGATTACAACTGGGAAAGTCCGTCGTATGACGTCACAAAAATCCATAATGACATGAACAAATTCCAAGGGCAGTACTAAATAAAAATATTAATGGGGAGCATAACTCATTACATTCTTTATTGGTATTGCTTTAAAACATGTTCTTATGCAGATTATCGAGTGCGGGAGGGGGTCAATTGGAAAGGGTGGGGGTTTCGTATACTATCAATCCTCGTGTCTATGTATATACATTCTTTTCTTACGGACGAATCGGACTGATGTCAGAATGATAATCTGGTATAGTTTCGTTTTAAGACACATTTTTCGGGATGTTGCTTTTTAATTTTCATAACAATCAACCTACTGATATAACAGGACATAAAAACACGTCATTAGAAAAAGCACATGACAATCTGTAAGTGCCACACATTCATTATGTCAATTGACAGGATGCAACCCTAAACAAAACACAATATATTCAGTGTGCTCAAGCTTTGTTGCACAGCCGGCAAACATGTATCGTAACATTTCCTTGAATACTTAAGGGCGGTGTCTGTCATATGTTTCACTGAAATATGAATAATATAAGTTAATCAATAAATCAAAGGTCCTGAACGGCGTATGAATCTGAATTGCCCGTGCAATAGCCGGTTGTGCTACCATTACACGAACAAGTAAACTGTCACATGTTTGGCCAACTGTATTAAAGTTTTGAAACATAACTAGTGGTTCGCAGACACCATTCGCCTATGTGTTACAAATACATTGACAACTATTTTAAACAAGAACTTTCCCTTAACAACCCATTGATCTAAAGTATACAAAGGTGAAACTTCAGCTGCCCCAGCAGCACAGCATTCCCATCATCAACCGTGTCAGGTCCATTATTTACGGCAAGTGACTAATTGCCGAACAGAACAGCACAACACAAAACAACACACATCAAATGACGTTGAAAAAAGCTGCGGTCACCGCCTTGGAACGGTCAATGCTAAGCATTGGGGGTTTTTAACCGGTTTTAGAGCGATCAACCTCACCCTTGGCTCAGCGATATCTAAAACACACATAAGTGTCAATAAACATTTACCTTATAGGATTGTAACACAAATTAAAAGGCAATGTAAGGGAACTACAAATGCTCAATTTAATTTCGGTTTAATTACTCAATGGTAAGAAAAAAACAGAATAAAAGAGTTACATTTTTTTGAGGCACGATGCAATGAACAAACTAACAAGTATCAATTACTTCCCTTCTTTTGATAAAAAGCTTTCAAGAAATAACGTCATATAGTTTATTTCTCAGAGCATCGTCACACAAGGGCGGGAAGAAGATGCAATAGTGGGTGCAAAGAGCCATATTGTACACCTTGGTTGTGTATGTTAATAGAATCGAAAAATAAAGCAAGGAAAATTGTAATTTATATGACAGTTACCACCGAACAAATATTCCACTACAAGCAGTAAAATATGTACTGTAAAGGGAGGGGGTGTTAACAATATTAAACGAAAAGACAATTAGAAAGTAAACTATTTATTCGTTATATAAATACAAAATCATATAAACAATATAAACCAAAACATCCAGACTGAGAAGTATTAAAATGAATTAGCAATTTGTCCAAGATAAGCAACTCACAACTCTCTGAAACAAATGTTTTCCTTAGTGGGTTTTTTTCTATTCGTTTGTAATTGAAAAACGTAAAAAAGCGGGGTAAATTTATTCAAAAGCCAAAACGCTTACACATATCGTAATTTAAAGCCTTTCTTATTTGTATATTGCATTTACACCAATATTCTGTCCACAAAGACTAAAGTGCAAAACCAAATGCTAGTCAGCGATATTTTTTTACAATCACAAGTGGACGCCAAGTGCCATCGACAAAACGCATTCATTCACTTAAAACAACATGTGTCAAAAAGCAAAGCTCTTAAATCTATATACGTCACCTTGGCGCAAGAACTCAGTAAGTGCATATATAATAAATGTGCACTTACTGAGTTCTTGCGCCAAGGTGACGATATGATGACGTTTGCACATGTTGAAATGTATAAAAGCACAAGGCTGCCGCACACAACTACAGACTTAACAGATTCTTTCGTGATAGACTCAATCATCAAAACATCTACAAGCTATCTTCAGAGGCTGTCTGGTGTTAGCGCGCTTGAAAGGGTAAGAGTTAAAAAATATATATGTTGTTCTTTTGTTGTTGTTTATATCTTTATTGAAAAAATGCATTCTTTTTTAATTGAATTTTTTGTTCTCATTTATTGCGCGAAATTATTTAATACAAAATTGGCATACTTTATACAGTTTAATAAAATTTACCATCTTTGATTAAAACATTCAAACGTGAAAAAAAACGGGGAAAATGTGCACAGATCTGTCATGTAGTCGATTGAAAAAAATGCTTTTTGTTAATTACCATGTATTGTACTTGATATTATTTAATATGGTTCATTTAATGAATTCTTTTTATTTCATATGTTGATTTGGTTTCGTGTTTTTTTGTTGTTGTTTTTTTTTTTAAATCAGAATCGTCTTGACTTTAGATGATACTTAAAGCTATTGGGCATGAACTTTGAGCATCAACGTAATTTAAACAACTACTTTGTAGCAGTAGGGCTTAACTCTGATTAACTCATCAGTGTCAACCTAATCCCTTTTGACAACGACTTAATGCTAACACGGTGGTGTAAATATTGATTTAACTTTAACGAGAGTTTTGAACAACCAACTTTATATAATGTAATGCTATAAGGTTACTGTCTATTTATACTCTTATTTAACGTGATCAATTCTGGCCCAAGTGTGTGGTTAGGGATCCCCGTAAACCGGTTTAAACCCCCAATACTTTGTTTTGACTATTTTAAGGCCGTGACTACAATTTTGATCGTATTTTGTGTTCGTTTTGTAATGGTTTATGTTGTATTAGGCATTTGGTCACTTGCCTTAAATAAGGGACTTACTGGTGGTAATAACGATTTCTCTTCTGATAATGTTTCAGGAATGTTTAAGACTGCAAACTCATTAAGTCGATCTTTACCAACTTTGTTCACATAATTTAACTGACCACGTCCTAAGCATTTTTGTTCATGTGATATAAACTATTTTTATACTTTGTCAATACTCAGGTGATGGAGACACTCGGTGTCTACTTTTTATACTCTTTTTTTTAAATAAATAAATTAAGTAAATGCAGTTTATGCCCTCAACACTTATAAAATGGTTGTGCATGTATATCTGCCTTTGGCCGTTCGTCAGTCCGTATGTACATGCGTACTTTCATCGCAAAAAATGTCCAGGCCATAACTCGAAGACTATTTGGGCTTTACAGTTATCATTCAGGCAGGGATTTTTTTTATTTTTCTTTCCTACTTCATATTTGAATTGAACATGTAACGTTATAAATTTCTATAAAGTCATTAAGAACGACACATTCTGGTTCCCGCAGGTTTCACGTTCATTTAGCAATACGAAACAAGCATTGCTTTTTCAACTATAGTGCTCTGAAAATCGAATAAAAATGTTAACTCTCAGGCGCATTTTGGCAAATTATTATAATTTTTATTCAAAGTATACAAAATAAATCCATAGCATAATAAACGCCCAAACAAAGTTCTATTTTACGTATAATCATAGGTCATATCCATTATTCCATCACTTTGGTGTTAAGACATACCGATAGCAAACGAGAAACACGTTAATCTGCTTGAGCTGTGATTTCTGTAATACGTATCCGATTTATAAGCTTTTTGGACATACGTTTATATAATGTTCTCAATCATTTTTGACGATCCTGCTTCAGCAGCTCGTCTAAGTAATCATACCATGAAACAATTCTTCACAATGGCGACCTACCTAAAAGACCGAGCCGATTGAGTTAGCTTAATTTTATCAATCGGCATACCTCGCTGATTATCATTGAAGTAGCTTGGTTCCCGTCCTCTTTCAAATTTATCGAGAGATTCGGGACAGGAACCACACACGAAACTGCTGGTTGCACTTAAAACTCTGTTACGCTGGGAAAACCCCAAATGTAGTTATCCCCACGCTCACACGTTGGACTAGCCTGTGTCAGACAAGTTAGACTAGTCTGTGTCAGACAAGTTAGAATAGCCTGTGTCAGACAAGTTGGACTAGCCTGTGTCAGACAAGTTGGACTAGCCTGTGTCAGACAAGTTGGACAAGCCTGTGTCAGACAAGTTGGACTAGCCTTTGTCAGACAAGTTAGACTAGCCTGTGTCAGACAAGTTAGACTAGCATGTGTCAGACAAGTTAGACTAGCCTGTGTCAGACAAGTTGGACTAGCCAGTTTCAGACAAATTGGTCTTGCCTGTGTCAGACAAGTTTGACTAGCCTGTGTCAGACAAGTTAGTCTTGCCTTCGTCAGACAAGTTAAACTAGCATGTGTCAGACAAGTTAGACTAACCTGTGTCAGACAAGTTAGACTAGCCTGTGTCAGACAAGTTAGACTAGCTTGTGTCAGACAAGTTAGACTAGCCTGTGTCACACAAGTGGGACTAACCTGTTTCAGACAAGTTAGACTAGCCTGTGTCAGACAAGTAAGACTAGCCTGTGTCAGACAAGTTGGACTATCCTATGTCAAACAAGTAAGAAAAGCCTGTGTCAGACAAGTTAGACTAGCCTGTGTCAGACAAGTTGGACTAGCCTGTGTCAGATCAATTAGACTAGCCTGTATCAGACAAGTTAGACTAGCCTGTGTCAGACTATTAAGACAAGCCTGTGTCAGACAAGTTGGACTAGCCTAAGTCAGCCTGTGTCAGACAAGTTAGACTAACCTGACTAACTAACAAAATGTTTCGTACCCAATTTTTGTTCGTACCCAATTTGTTTTTCGTACACAAATTTAGTTTGGCACAATTCTTTCGTACCAAAAATTTTCGTACCCATTTTTTTTGTACCAGATTTTGTTTCGTTCCCATTTTTTTTTCGTACCCAAATTTGTTTTCATACCCCAATTTCTTTTCGTACCCAACTTTTTTTTCGTACCCATTTTTTTTTTTGCATAATTTTTTCGTACCCATAATTTTCGTACCCAAATTTTGTTTCGTACCCAAAATTGTCGTACCCACATACACAATTGTGGTGATGTAGATAAACTTAAATTAATGCTTGTTTATCCATCCTCTTCAAAAGCATCGTTACACCAGTACTGTCAGTAATTTGATTTTTAATGTTCAGCAGGCATTCAACTCGTACGTTTCGTAATTCCACCATCCACAATGCAAGTGCGGTGGCGCAATTGGTCAAACAATTTGATTGTTAATGTTTAAACAAATGCTTTCTTCAATTAATATGAATGTAATTTGAAAATTGTTCTGCTTTGCAGCGGTAAACATGAATGAAAAAAAAGCCATTCTTTTGATGATATTCATATTACACGATGGAACAACAAGCAGACTATTGCCACCTACACATGCAATTGTCAATACAACACGGCCAGAAGACAAGTTTCCATTGGAAAAAACGTTCCTTGGACATGGAAGCGCCATTGAAGGGAAATTTGACGATATGCCAACTTTTGCAATGAATGATTTACAAAATAATCATGATGGCAGCGAACGTGTGCAAGCTTTACGTCGACTTGCCAAACGACATCTTGATCCTAAGTATTTGAGACATGGGGATGCAATATCATTGAAATACACGGCAATGCGGACTGAGTGGTTGAGTTGCTGGGGATCTGGATATTGGTGTGAATTGCGTTCGTGCCCTGGAACAAATAATCCGTCACACAGCTGTCGAGGAGAGGTTTTCTGGATCTATGGACGTGGAAGGCACCCCAATCAAAAAATACTGACATGTGATACTGTCGGTCTACAGTACAGCTTTATGCGGGGTTCCCATTATTGGCTCAGTGAAGATGAAAACCATCAGGGGTACTATTATAAGACGCGCACATGCCCTGGTGACGGTTTCGAATTTGGCTACGGGTGGTCGGGTTGCCCTAGGGAAAAGTTTGTAATACGAGTTGAAGGAAAGGGATGTGGCGAGAATGTGGAGGACAGGGATGACATACAGTTGCAAGCCGAAAACAACTTTTATGTGGCAGGTTATTATGGTTACCGTTGGATATATGCCACCCATACGGAACCGTCGCCATGGAAATTGTATATCCTTTAATTCTCCAACACTAAAACCATATAAACAAACTATTATTTCCATTTCTCAGTTTTGATGGAAATGGTGTGCTGTTGGGGCAGGTGAAGTTTCACTTTTGTATACTTTAAATTGTTTATGATGTATGTAATTTCAACATGTTAACTATTGCTTTTATTCAATTTTTAGTATCTCAGTATATATTTAATGCATGTCCATTGAATGACTAATGTTTATATATAAAAAGTTCTGGTAAAGAAAGAAAACAATTAATACAAATATTTTATGAATAATTAACTCGAGCTTTGTCACACACGTGACGAATACCTCCACATGCCGCATTGACACAAAATATGTTGCATGTCGTCTTCACAAAAAAATAGAAAGCTACTTGTGGCGTTTTTTTAAGAATCATGATGCAACTGTGACCTTGATCTTGGAGATAGCGACGTAATTCTTTCGCATGGCACACAGTCCAATGATAGCAAAAAAAGTACTTAGTCATTTTTAAATTTCACAATGATAAGCATAGTTATGTCCCGGACAAGCTCATCTATGACCAATTTTGACCTATTCCCCAAGTTTGACTTTAACTATGGAGACATCGACGTTATTCTTTCCCATGACTCACCATCCAAGGTCGATGAACAAATGAACACAGTCATTTTTTTTAATATCACAATGAATGACATAGTTATGGCCCGCACAAGCTCCTTTATGGCCATGCTTGACAGTTGAACTCAAAGTGTGACCTTGACCTTGGAGATTTTGACGTAATTCTTTCGCACAACACACTGTCCAAGGATGATGATGCAACCATTAATGAAACGCCCCCCAGATGTGCCGAAAGATTGTACAATCGCACAATGAATAACATAGTTAAAGCCTGGACAAACTTTCGGGACCGACCGACTGACCGGCCAACCGACCGACAAAGTGACTCCTATAAAGCCCCCTCCCATATAAGAACAACAAACATATTCATTAAGAAGTTCGTGTTTATGTGTATTCATGTACAAAAAAAAACACAATACAAAACTACATTTGTACATGCTTTAATAAACATTGTGTATCCATATGTATTCAAATAAATATAAAAACCTACCGGAGTTATTCTGTAATTTATAATTGAAGTCATAATTGAACATTGGCAGTCGTTTTTACGAAACTCAGTTTAACCTCGACTCCAAGTTATAAACACAGTCGGTTTCTCTTACCTATGTGATGCGTTGTCTATGATAACAGAATTAAGGCACAACTAATTTGTATTCACAATGTCTTAATATATATGTAAGATTTCATGTTTAATATTGCTGTCGGTCCAAAACACCTGACCGTTTTTTGTTCCAATCCCACCCCCACAAAGTTGGCGGCAGATAGCGTTGCCCTTGTCCGTCCGTCCGTCCGTACTATAATATATATGCTATGTTTAATATTCTGCCGTAATTTTTGCCAAGATACCTTATGTCACGAATTATTCGAAACTTCACGACAAATTTGCGTTGTTCGATGATTTTTGTTTGATATATTAAAAACAAATGTCCACGTCAGACTTTTTTTAATCTTCTTGATCTTAGGTTACTTTGGTAACGCGTGAGTTTTAAATTAAAATGTCACGAAATAGTGTTTATTGTAATTATGATTATATACACCAAAATATTGCTGTTCGTGCAAAAAAAATCAGACGCTTTGTGTTATTTTTTATTTGTATTAAACAATACACAATTGAATATGGTCATACGCTGCAATTTTGTCACAAACAAAAACAAAACAATATCTGCTTTCCAGCTGTATATAAACTTACACGAAAAATAGACACCTGGCGTAGAGGTAGCGGTTAGGGTTAAGGATTAGGGTTATAATTTACTTGTTCGAGATTGATGTATTCATACATTTATATGCATATTGCGAGAGATCTTAGGCAGGTTCAGACAGAAGCTATACCAAGAGCTGCATTGAAGCTCATCTTCGCAACAAACATAAAAATGAGCTGTGATATCGTATACACCTTAGTGATTGGTTTGAAATAAAGTTAAATCAATGTCAGAGTAATCATGTAAACATGCAGATATTATAAGTTACACTGTTAGTAACTGATGGTGTATGGGATATACACCCTCAGTAATTTCATACCATACGAGAGCGAAGCTCGAGTATGGTAAGACATTACTGAGGGTGTATATCCCATACACCATCAGTTACTAACAGTGTAACGATTATATCTCACCGACTACCTTTAAAGTATATAATATATAATATAATATATAATATATAATATAATATATAGTATAATATATAATATATAATATAATAAACTATATAATATATAATATTATGTAATATATAATATTATATATACTATATAATATATACTATATAATATATAACATATAGTATATAATATATCATATATAATATATGATATATCATCTATCATATATCATATATCATGTATAATATATAATATATGATATATCATGTATAATATATCATATATCATATATAATATATCATATATATATTTTTTATATATTATATAATATATATATATATTATAATATAAATATAATGTTATATATTATATATTATAGTATATAGTATACATTATATAGAATATATTATATATTAATAACAATACTTATCTAGCAGTTTATCGAACAGACGCCATTTTTTACGTTGATAGGAGTATGGAAATTACTCGGGGTGTATGGAAATTACTCGGGGTGTATGGAAAATACACCATGGGCACGTGACCGCTCTAAGCCAATCGGATAGGGTCATTTTTGTAGGAGGTGAGATATAACATTGTACACATGATGAAAACTGGATTAATATCCAGAGGCCGTACTTTATAAAAGTAGTACAATTATTATTATAAAACACATTCGTTTAGAACTAGAGCATTGAGGGTAATGTTGTAATTGTCGATGAGATATTGTCATCAGCGCTTTGATGTTGTAATTAGCGAAAGGATTATGTCACCAGCGCTGTTATATTGTAATCAGCGATGTGATATTGTCATGAGCGCTGTGATAATTTCATTAGCGTTGCGATAGTGGTATCATCGATAAGATACTTTCATTGGCGCTGTGATGTTGTCATTAGCGCTGTTATATTGTCACCCAAGCTCTGATATTGTCATCAGGGCTGTGTAATTGTCATTAGCGCCGTAATATTGTCATTAGCGATGCGATAGTGTCATCAGAGCTGTCATATTTTCATTATCGCTGTGATATTGTCATCAGCGCCGTAATATTGTCATTAGCGATGCGATAGTGTCATCAGAGCTGTCATATTTTTATTATCGCTGTGATATTTTCATCAGCGCCGTAATATTGTCATTAGCGATGCGATAGTGTCATCACAGCTGTCATACTTTCATTATCGCTGTGATATTGTCATCGGCGCCGTAATATTGTCATTAGCGATGCGATAGTGTCATCAGAGCTGTCATATTTTCATTATCGCTGTGATATTGTCATCAGCGCTGTAAAAATTGTCATCAGCACAGTTATATTTTCGTCAGCGCTGTGGTTTAGTCATCAGCGCTGTAATATTGTCATCAGCACAGTTCTATTTTCGTCAGCGCTGTGATTTAGTCATCAGCGCTGTAATTTTGTCATCCGCGCTGTGATATTGTCAAAACGCTGTTATAGTCATCCGCGCTGCGATATTATCATTTGCGTTGTGTTATTTTCATTTGCGCTGTGTCATCGTCAGCCGCGCTGTGTTATTGTCATCCGCGCTGTGATATTGTCAAAACGCTGTTTTTGTCATTAGCGCTGCCATATGGCCATTAACGCTGTGTAATGGTCGTTAGCGCTGTGTTATTGTCATTAGCGATGTCTAATTGTCATAAACGCTGTGATATTTTCATTTGCGCTGTGTCATTGTCAGCCGCGCTGCGCTGTGATATTGTCATTAGCGCCGTTTATTGCCACAGCGATTATGACAGTGCAAATTACAATTATAATAGTGCTGATGACAATATCAGAGTGCTGATGGTAAATAACACCGCGCGGATGACAATTACACAGCGCTAAGGACAATATCATATCGCTAATGGAAATATGACTGCACTGATCGGAATATTACATCGCAAATGACGATATCACAACGCTGTTGACACTATCAGAGCAATAATATCAATATCACCGCACTTATGGCGATATCACTGCGCTGATTATATTATCACTGTGATGATAGCAATATTACAGCGTCGATGGCAATATCACAGGGCTGATTACAATATCATATCACTGATTATAATATCAATGAGCTGATTATAATACCACTAAGTTGATTATAATATCGCTGAGCTGATTATAATATCACTGAGCTGATTAAAATAGCACTGAGCTGATTATAATATCACTGAGCTGATTATAATATCACTAAGCTGATTATAATAGCACCGAGCTGATTAAAATAGCACTGAGCTGATTATAATATCGCTGAGCTGATTATAATATCACTGAGCTGATTATAATATCGCTAAGCTGAATATAATAGCACTGAGCTGATTATATTATTACTGAGCTGATTATAATAGCACTGAGCTGATTATAATATCACTGAGTTGATTATAATATCGCTGAGTTGATTATAATATCGCTGAGCTGATTATAATATCACTGAGCTGATTATAATATCGCTGAATTGATTATAATATCGCTGAGTTGATTATAATATCGCTGAGCTGATTAAAATAGCACTGAGCTGATTATAATAGCACTGAGCTGATTATAATATCACTGAGCTGATTGTAATATCACTGGGCTGATTGTAATATCACTGGGCTGATTGTAATAGCACTGAGCTGATTATAATATCGCTGAGTTGATTATAATATCGCTGAGCTGATTATAATATCGCTGAGTTGATTATAATATCGCTAAGCTGATTATAATAGCACTGAGCTGATTATAATATCGCTGAGCTGATTATAATATCACTGAGCTGACTATAATATCGCTGAGCTGAATATAATAGCACTGAGCTGATTATAATATCACTGAGCTGATTATAATAGCACTGAGCTGATTATAATATCACTGAGTTAATTATAATATCGCCGAGTTGATTATAATATCGCTGAGCTGATTATAATATCACTGAGCTGATTATAATATCGCTGAGTTGATTATAATATCGCTGAGCTGATTATAATATCGCTGAGCTGATTAAAATAGCACTGAGCTGATTAAAATAGCACTGAGCTGATTATAATATCACTGAGCTGATTGTAATATCACTGGGCTGATTGTAATATCACTGGGCTGATTGTAATAGAACTGAGCTGATTATAATATCGCTGAGTTGATTATAATATCGCTGAGTTGATTATAATATCGCTGAGCTGATTATAATATCGCTGAGTTGATTATAATATCGCTGAGCTGATTATAATATCGCTGAGCTGATTATAATATCGCTGAGTTGATTATAACATCGCTGAGCTGATTAAAATAGCACTGAGCTGATTATAATAGCACTGAGCTTAATATAATATCACTAAGCTGATTATAATATCGCTGAGCTGATTATAATATTACTGAGCTGATTATAATATTACTGAGCTGATTATAATAGCACTAAGCTGATTATAATAGCACTGAGCTGATTATAATATCACTGGGCTGATTGTAATAGCACTGAGCTGATTATAATATCACTGAGCTGATTATAATATTACTGAGCTGATTATAATATCACTGAGCTGATTATAGTAGCACTGAGCTGATTATAATATCACTGAGCTGATTACAGTATCACAGCGATGATGGCAATATCATAGATGTATAAGGAGTATGTAATGTTCCTAATGCATACCACTTCATAAACATAATAATTAATATCCGAAATTGTCTGCCGTACAAACGTTTATTGCCTGAAGTGTCTACTGAAATGAGTTATCCGGAAATAAAGCCATGTCAACAAACATTATAGCAAATAAAATAAAAGTAACATTCGACGTTTCAGCCTTTTTAAAGTATATACAACTGATGCAAATCAATCACATTTGAATGCCAAGGCTTTTACATGTGTTATTATTATAATAAATGTCTAACATACTAAACAGTAAAGGTTAATGTATACATAATAAATATACGTGACTCGGTGCTTCTTTGTTTAAATATAATTCATGTGATTAATATTTAATTGGTATTCACTGAATCGATTGGAATTATGTTTTGTGTGAGAGATTTAAAAAAAAAACAATATGCTTATAACAAAATATCAAAAACAGCATCAACACAAATGTGCGCATTGGATCAGAGGAAAACAGGGCTTAATGCATGTGCGTAAAGTGTCGTCTCAAATGAGAAAGTGAGCGTACAGGCTAAGCAGTGACCACACTTTCCGCCTAGCCTGGATTTTCGTTCAAATAAGACTACTTTTAAACGTAAAAAACAATAAAAGCGGAAAGTGTCATTCCTAATTAGCCTGTGAGGACTGCATACACACAATTCAACGCAATGATTACAATTATCTCAACTCTCAAAATCACAAAAGAAAACTTAATTGCCTTAAAGACAACACTAGCTAATGATAACATGAGTTTCTCCCCTGATCATGCCTTTTGAGTTCAATTAATCCTTTCTTGAAATGCATTATTGAGATATATGATCACATTTATAAGCATTTATACATAAAGATAATACAATTAAAAAGTGTTATTAATATGTAAAGCATTTAAAATCTGACTACGATTTTAGCATCCAATCCACCTCCCAGTTCCTCATTTGCATATTCATCTCGTTCCGGTCCTTGCTGCGTTCTATGCTCCGCCTTTTCCGGTCCATTGGAATCTTGGTCATCGTGTAGGACGTGGTCACGAGTCGACTCAACGTAGGACACAAGCCAGAGACCCACCTTCCGTTGTAATGTGATTATGACGTCATCTTCGTCGGTTTCCGAATCGATGTGAAACGTCACGAGAGAAACATTTTTGTTGTACATCATCAGAATCTACAATACAATTTCAGTCTTTACTTCTGATTAGAAAAGCAACAACCCTTACGCACTGAAACAACAACAAAAAAACACACATAAAGTTAATGAACTCGGCATTTTAATACCTGCATGACGCGATTACCATTTCAGTCACAACCTTGCACTAGTAAGAAGGCTCTCGTCAAACAAAATTGAGTAAGTTTTTATTGAGTATTGATTTTTTTACAGCCTGTGCCTTTATGATTTGGAAAATTAGCGCAATAAACCATGAAAAATAGCCCGTTTATCAATGGATTTGGGGAAAATAAAGCATTATTAATATAATAATAAATGACAGAATAACAATTGTTTGTAAGTGCATGTTTGACTGCATTTTTAAATTTATATTATAAAGTGCTCAGTGCTGCTTTAATTTCTTATTACAATCAAGATCATGTTTAGATAATATCCTTTCACATGCATATTAAACTTGCAATAATTTATAGATTCTTAAATACACAATTAAAGCATCAGTGATCTTGTTGTGTTAATGATTATTAAACTGAGTTAACTTAATAAATATAATTTGTTTAACTTTCAATATTTCAAAAAACGCTAATTTCCAGTCTAAAACGTCTCATTTATTAGACATGGTCACAATATTATCTTCAAATGTGAACAAAAATGTAATTGAAATATCCATCAAGTTGGCTCAAAATGTTTAACAAAAGTAATTATACCTTTGAAAAAAAAGTCCCCGATTTGATTATCAACATTGTAAATCAGAAGCTCAACTTTGAATGTGTATAGAGAACAGTTTGTAACAAAGCTCGTTGCATACAGTGGTTATCATGTTGAATATTTTCCAAGACTGAAATATGTAACCTTAAAACTTGGTAAGATTAAATAATCAATTTGTTATCCTTAAAATGTTATACATAGTTTCAGCGTTTTTTTTCTCGGGTGCTTAATAAGTCCAATCAAAAGCAAGTGTTGCATAGTTCCGTACTCGAATCTCAAAAAGGGCAGCAACTCTGAGCTTGCCTGTATGGTATTTCTAAGTGATTTTTCGTCCTTGGCTGACTCCAGACTTACCTTACCTGTATGGTATTTCCACGCGCGTTTACGCCCTTGGCTGACTCCAGGCTAACCTGTATGGTATTTCTAAGCGCGTTTACGCCCTTGGCTGACTACAGGCTTACCGGTATGGTATTTCAGAGCGAGTTTTCGTCCTTGGCCGACTCCAGGCTAACCTGGGGGCCGTTTCATCAATAATTACGTATTTTTATACGATCGTAAATTATGTATCGAGATTAATGTAGTCGTTTACGATTTTACATAAACTCCGTTTCATCAACGAAATCGTAAATGCAACATACATAAAATACGACTACTTAAATATACGTATTTTGTAACCGAAAAAAATAGTGACACAGTCTGAAAAATTGCATGACGTAATTTTCGCGCGTTCTGTCAGCTAAGGCAAACATCGCACAAAAAAACATACTCCTATAAATATGAGGTCGAATTACGTCTAATTATTTGGACTAACAAAAACAATGCTAGTTGTGAATCGAAACAAAAACAAACACTGGAAAACGACGTGTAGACCGGTGTGGAAGGCTACCGATTGCTGTTTGGCCGACACTCCTTCCGTTACTAAACGCAAAAAGAAGTTATTTTGGATGGAGACGGTTGAAATGTGAGTTGAGAACTTGTTGGTTATGAATGAAGACCGCTGAAATAATTCGCGTTCAGGATAAATCTGAACACGAATTATTTCAGCCAAGTGTCTGCCAAAGCAAAAATCATCAAAAGACTCTAAGGCGGCAATTGATATTGACAAGAATGAAGATTTTTTGCTTATTTTCTTTATCCATGAATAAAAATGTATTGGTAAGATTAATTGTTTTGTTAATTCTATGCAGAAATGTGACTGTGGTGTAGATCAATTAACAGTTTAATAATATAATTTAATAGAGACCAATCGGAATTCAGGCTGACAATAACAAGACATCGTGGATTGAAAGTTTGTCATGTCAGCATTTTTGTGTTCAATTATCAAATATTTTATTTCAATAAGGTATTAGATTCACATGACACATGTTTAGTAATCACAAATGTCATATCATTGAGAATGCTATTTGTTTGTCTATTATATAGGGGATATTTGTTGGATTCGGTGGATCATCGTTTTTAATTCACGAGTGATCATAGACAATGATATTTTCACAAGTGGCGCAGCCACGAGTGAAAATATATATTTTCTATGATCACGAGTGAATTAAAATCAATATTTCAGCGAATCCAACAAATTTTCTTTTTATTTTATGCTTTTTTCGCAGTTTATATACATTGTTAAAGAGTTTTACTTAAGAATGTCGTTGGGATTATGTCGTCATTTTGTCAAATAAATGACGTCATTTCACATTAAGCAATGAAAATTATCGATAATTCTCACTGATAATTTTCATTGTTTGAAATAGTGAAATTATCCGTTTTAATCCACCGATATTTCTCTATAAACCACCGGAAAGCATTAAATAAATATCATTTTCCACAATAATTTATTATAGTGTTGATTCACAAGATGTAAATAATCATCATTGATTTATATTGCTTTCTCTGCAAAACTGTGTTACATGTAAAGATCACAAATGCAGTTTTCATTTCTTTGTTTTTCCAGAAAAGAAAATGTTATTACTGGCTGAAGGACCAAAATTGAATGGACAGAGAACACGGTTGACAAAACTCAAACAGAAGTTGTGTCACTCAGCTACATTAAAACATAAAACTGAAGGCAGAAGCAACAACTAGTAATTATTTATTTTTTCTATAGATTATAGTAAAGCTGACTGCTAATTATTTCCTACAATGAAAATGTAACAATTTATGTTTTCAATTTAAAGCTGGGCTGTTTTCGGAGAAAATCCAAGGTATTGTCATAGCCAGCGTGTTGTGTCGTCCGTGTCATGCTCAGTCCTTAACATTTTGTCAATGTATTGAACTTTAGCCATAAAATCAAAGTGCTTCCACCTATAACTTTGAAACTTCATATGCAGCTCCACCTTGACGAGTTCTACACGCCTCACCCATATTTGGGTCACTAGGTCAAAGGTGAAGGACCTTAAAATAATTCTGACAAGCTTTTATTCGTTAAAAAATGCACCCGTAGCCGAGCGTTCACACCTGTTATGCGGTGCTCTTGTTTTTCATTGTTCTCTGTTTTATGGGGATAAAGTATTGCTGCATATTTTCATTTAACTTTATTACCGGTAACCTATTTACCAGGGTATGAACTTGTGTGTCAAGGTATTTTTTATTTAATTCTTTCGACATCCATGTACTTAAAAAAGAAATTGGAATGTAGAGCATTAGTGTCACACACAAATGTTGAGTTTAAGTTCAGAAAGCTAGGTTAATTTTACAATACAAAAACCAACTTTCAGAAACAAAACCAGGTCATGTAGGCATGCTTACTTATTATGAACATAGTGTCATATGTTGTGTATTTAATATTTAGTTCTGTTAAATGTATAAACTAGTAAATTTATCTGCTCGCAGCAACATGTGAAGAATGAAGCAACAGCGTAATAAAACTCGGGAGGAGATGTCGATGGCGTCAAGGGGAAGATATGCCATTCAGAGGGACATAAGCAATAATCATGAGGAACTGGTTTCTCTTTAAAAAAAATGAAATTCTAAATTGCTCAATTGTTTCTGGAACTTTTAATTAATTTTACATGTGATGGTGTTCAGTGAGTCCATGAAACTTATTATTACACATACTATCATGTAAGATATAAATTGTCATATGAATTATAATACCATGCCCAGTTAATATATTTTACTTCCTGATTAATAATAAATATTTGTGAATGTTCTTTGTGTTTTATTCATTGAAAACTAGTGTAATAGCAACTGTTATCAAATACCATAAACATTATTATCATAAACATTTCAATAAAAATACAAAAAAAATGCACAGGTAAACAACATTTTAACGGTAGATGACTAAATAATTGAACAGAGACTCATAAAGGGGTAAAGTTTAGTAAATACATTCGGAAACAATCTAATATATTGGAAAACTTCTATTTTTTTATGACAATAATATCCATATTTATAGACAGCACACTTATTATTATAAAGTACCGTTACATTTACAAGCCCACTTTTTATGCCCCACTTCAAAGAAGAGGGGGTATATTGTTTTGCTTGGTCGGTCTGTTCACCAGATGGTTTCCGGATGATAGATAACTCAAGAAATCTTAGGACATAGGATCATGAAACTTCATAGGTAGATTAATCATGACTGGCAGATGATCCCTATTGATTGTCAGGTCACTAAGTCAAAGGTCAAGGTCACAGTGAGTTGAAACAGTAAAAGGATTTCCAGATGATGAATTAAGAATGCTTACGCCTAGGATCATGAAACTTCATAGGTACATTGATCATGACTTGCAGATGACCCCTATTGATTTTCAGGTCACTAGGTCAAATGTCAAGGTCACGGTGACTCAAAATAGTAAAATGGTTTCCGGATGGTAACTCAAGAATGCCAACAGCTAGGATTATAAAACTTCGTAGGCACATTGATCATGTCTGGCAGATGAATCCTATTGATTTTCAGGTCACTAAGTCAAAGGTCAAGTTCACAGTGACAAAAAACGTATTCACACAATGACTGCCACTACAACTGACAGCCCAAATGGGGGGCATGCATGTTTTACTAACAGCCCTTGTTTTAATGTGGCTTTGAGAATGTTCATTACAGAGAACACCTTTTAGAGCGAAAGTCAGTGGGTAAAATATCACTTGAATAATTGTTAATGGGGAAAAGTACCTTGAGTATATGATCTTTTCTGGAGCTCAGATAACTGTTCAATATTCAAGGGACCTTTTCCAGTCTTGGTAAATTGACTAAATTAAAAAAAATAAGTTTAAGATTCGCAAACATTTGTTGTAGTTATGATATTTGTGAGGAAACAGTAATACTGAACATTTACCATGCTCTAAAATATCCATTAAATGCAACTTTTGACGATTTAAAAACTTGAAAATTTTAAAGCGTTGCAACTTTCTGCTGCAACACTCGACGATTGAATAATTTGTAGAGTTCTGTTGTTGTCGTAATATTTTGTGACACGATGAGGATTGCTTATATAAAGTGTAAAATACATCACTCATTGTATCAACATGGACGGACAAGTGGTCTTAGTGTGAGGCTTTTACTTCAGGGGTCAGTGGTTTGAGCCCTGTAGGAGTTACTTTTTATCTTTCTTTAATTGTATTCTTTTTTTACTGGAGCTTTTTAGATCCAGTGTTTACATGTATCAATATAAAAGCGTTTAATGAAAAACTTGAATATCTGCCAAAATTTAGGAAAAGTTCCCTTTAAAATAAATATTAAATCAAGCACTTGGTAATACCTAACACATAACTTTTTTTATTGGTCCTCAGAACATTGACATTTTTTTCTTTCACAAACCTATAACCTTGAAGTAAATATTAGACAAATTATGCATACACAATTATAAAACATGCAAACATCAGCTGTTGTAACTATTGTGTCTAGACGACCAGGAATACCAATCTCTCCAAATCAGCTATGACACAACTTTACGCCATTTGGCTGAGTAGTGTAGCTCTGCCTATTCAGAGAAGACTCGAGCCATCTATCACTTTATAACATTTATAACTATAAATTTTTAACACATTTTATGAAACAGTTTGATCAGCTGCTGCCTCTTATCACATGCTGCTCGATGTACTGGTGTGTTGTTCATAACTTCCGGTTCCATCACATTTCCAACCAATTCCTCTATCAGTGGAACGTTTGAATCCAGACACAGGTTATGCAGGGGCATGTACACAGTTGATATTTTACAGCACTTATTGGACTTGAAAGGCCAACATCCACCAGTGGCATGCAGATATCTAAACAAATATCAAAAGTATTTCTTTAACATAGACATTTGTCTAAGTGACTAAATTGTCCTGATACCATTGACATTAATTTAATTTCAATATAAATTATATATAATATATAGCCTACAAAACACTTTATTTGTGCCTGTATTCACTATTAATGCACAATATCATTTAAATGCACTAGTAAACAATATTTCATACATAGAGTCTGATGATAAGCAAAATGAATTTTTAAGATATAAAATAAAATAAATAAATCATCAGTTTATTTAAACGGACATTTTTTTATGAAACATCATATTTACACATGCAAACAACCCTCAGTTATTATAAAAGTTAATTTACATATAAATTCTAAAATTTGATAATTAAAGTTGTACATTATCAAGCTTTAAAAGTTACGTTTGATTTAAGACACTGTGAGAAAGAGATTGGCACTAATACTTCATTTAAATACTGTGTGGTAAGTTGATCTCGCACTAATAAGACTTATATTTCACAACCTATATAATATGTTACCAATCTCGTGATTTCAACACTCCAAATGCCCTTTCTACTACCCACCCTCTACATAGATGGTCATTGTAGGCCTGTTCCGCAGCATGGGAGGGATGAGGTTAAGGGGTCATCAGGTTAGTCCTTAACGGATACCCACTATCTCCCAGCAGATGACCCTCATCATTGGTGCTCAGATATTGCTGTAAATTGAAATATTTTATTGGGCAGTTGCTTTGTCTTTGATAAAACAGCAGTCCACAGTTAATATTGTTAGATTAAGGTAGGAAAGCATCTCAATAATTTTCACAAAACTAGCTTAAGTATTATCAAATCACTATATTTTAGTTACCTTACCTAGATGAAATAATGTAACTTAAGACAATATTTAAAGATAATACTGATAGCTGCATTGGCTAACACATAAAAGAACAAAAGCTTGATCACACAGTGCTAATGGTGCTTATTGTGGTAGTTAATGATTTTTGCGCATGTACGTAACTAATAATTATTAGATGTCAAAGATGATAAGCATTACGCTTATTTCAACATTTTATGGTATTTATCTGCTTTATACCAAATTTAATGATAAGGTAATGAATCATAATACTGTATTTACATTTACCTCATGCTGGCATCAGCAACAGCCTGCATATTAATGGCATGGAATCCTCAGTAAGCATCTCCCTTGGCAATATGCAATATGCCAAAATCTATAAAAAAATAAAAGTTATTCATTAACATGAAAGTGCTCATCATTTCATGTTCACACTACCAACACAAAAGGGAGGAATGCAGAAAAGGAGTAAATAAATAAAAAAGCCCCATCAATATGCACGAAATAAATTTTTTGGATGGGGGGTGCATATTTATAGCACTGCAGAATTGAATTTGACAAATAAATAAATTGTAATCAAATGGAAACCATATAGAAATAAATAAGGTAATTGTTCTGCAATTATTAAAGACATAAAGTACAATCTACTTTACTCACGCTCGATTGGTTATTCACAGCTTGGGTACTACTTACATGTACCCCTGGTATCATTAAGCATACTTGCATGTACCTCGGGTAAGGTTAATATACTTAAACGTACCCGGTCCTTATTAGACTGTACCCGAGTTGTATTATTGCCCAAAATTCGATGTGGTACAGTGCACTACAGATAAATGTAAAGCCATATTGTTTATCTAAATTAAACTTACCTTTTGAAAAAACTGCATCAATATGCTTTTTGAGTATAAATTTCGATGATATAAAGACTATTTGAGAAAAAAATGACATTAATGTGAACATAATTAAAAAAATTAAGCCTACAACAACCCATTTAGCATTAAATTTCCGGCTATATTAAAGTATATTAACTGTAACAGGGTTAGCTCTACATGTAAGTATACTTAAAGAGTACCCGGGGTACAGGTAAGTAGTATCCGAGCTGACAATGACCAATCGAACAACATTGTAATCAAATGAGAACAATATAGAAACAATTAAGGTGATTTTTCTACAATTATTAAATACATAAGGTACCATTTCTCAGCATCTACTTAACTAACCAATACAATAACTTGTTTAAAAATAGCAAACACAAACAACATCATGATGTCATATTCATTTTCATGATCACGATGTTATAATCAACAATTTCGAGGTAAAGTATTGTTCAATCATAACATTTGGAAGTAGAACAACTACAAGTTCAACATTAGCGGGTGGGGTAAATCAGTCTGCACTTAAAGTCATCGATAAGTATACGTCGACACAAAATAGAATGAGTTTAACATAAAGTCATTTGTAAAGAAACAAAACAATAAATGCTTAAACTAATAACGGTAATCATCGAATGCTTTTATTAAGAAAAGATACAACAATAACTTATTCTTCAACCATTTTGCAAAATCCGAGTTGTCAAATGCTAAGTAAACAAAGGGCAACTACTCTCAAGTTTTTGGGTTAAATGCTACTTATTTGCTATTTGAAAATAAATACAATTTTATAATTATACTTGTTTAAATCAATGATTTCTTCGCCTTATTTACATACCTAAGCGACGGAATGAAAGGGATGAGCTCGCCGGCAAGTTGGTGCTATGTCTTCCCCGATCAAAACCAACAATCGCTCTATTCCACCCTTACTTAGACGATATATCGAAGCAATGTTCTCATCTCTTAGGTTTTCGAGAACAATCTCTCCCTTAAAAGCCTTGGCATTGGTAATTGTTCGTCTCCTGCCATCTTGGATGACAAAAACGACCGCCATTACGTTAATTTACGGGTGCCCTTACCCAGTCGTATATTTATGTATGAAATTTATGTAATTTTAATTTACGATTTGCTTGATGAAACGCGATTTCATTGAAACATCGTAATTTATGTAAATCGTAATTTACAACTAGTCGTAAATCGTTGATGAAACGGCTCCCAGTATGGTATTTCTAAGCGAATGTACGTCATTGGCTGACTCCAGGCTTACCTGTATGGTATTTCTAAGCAAGTTTACGTCATTGGCTGACTCCAGACTTACCGGTATGGTATTTTTTCAAGCGAGTTAACCTGTTCTTACCTGTATGGAATTTCTAAGCGAGTTAACGTCCTTGGTTGACTCCAGGCTTACCGGTATGGTATTTTTATACGAGTTAACGTCCTTGGACCTGTATGGTATTTCTAAGCGAGTTAACGTCCTTGGCTCTTACCTGTATGGTATTTTTAAGCTAGTTAACGTCCTTGGCTCTTTCTTGTATGGTATTTCTAAGCGAGTTAAAGTGCTTCGCTGACCACAGGCTTATATGTATGGTATTTCTAAGCGAGTTAACGTCCTTGGCTCTTACCTGTATGGTATTTCTAAGCGAGTTAACGTCCTTTGCTCTTACCTGTATGGAATTTCTAAGCGAGTTAAAGTCCTTCGCTGGCTCAAGGCGTACCGGTATGGTATTTGTAAGCGAGTTAACGTCCTTGGCTCTTACCTGTATGGTATTTCTAAGCGAGTTAACGTCCTTGGCTGACTCCAGATAGACGTCCACGTTGCCCACGGCTCTCCAGGCCAGCTCCTGTTCCACGATCTCGAGTAGCGGGCTCGGATTGTCCGCCCCGCCGAAGATCAGTTCGTCCGCATTCTCGTGCATGTACGTGGCGGTCGTGAGTGGTACTAAAAAAACGCAATCGTGGTACATCGACTGTTTTCGGAATAAACCGTAAGATAGATGCAATATATCGTATGCTGATCCAGAGAGTAAAAACATGTAATACAGTGGGGCTATTAGCGCTTCGTTCTGGGTTAAACGCATGTGTGTCTTATAATATTAACATGTGAAGTCCGAACAGGCTAATCAGGGACGACAGTTTCCACTTTGATTGTTTTTTTCGTTAAAAGGTAGTCTCTTCTGAGCGCAAATTCAGGTTAGGTGGAAGGTATCGTCTCTGATCAGCCTGTACGGATTGCACAGTCTAATTTGGCAGGACACTTAACGCACATGCATTAAGTCCCGTTTTCCAAAAACGAGGCTCAAATCCATTTGGCTTGCATCAACAGTCAAACAGTGAGAGCGCTCTTACACAGCAAGGCGTAGATCTGTGTGTTCTCGACGCACACCCTGCCATCATGACAGGCGAGCGAGTGGACACTGGACTGGGCGATGTCCGAGTTAAAGATGGACACCTTGTCTAGTAGTGGCTGGAACGGGACACTGGCTCGAGCAAGGTACTTCAGGATCATCTTCGTGCACTTGAGAACCTTCTCCTTCCAAACGCTTCCTGTAAATCGAGTACAGAAAATCCACAGTTTTCCTATCCTAAACATTATTTAAAAACATAAATTATAGGCACTTTCAGACACAATGTCTGACAAGATGACGTCAAAAGTTTACAGGCACGATGCTATGTATGTGTGGCTTATTGAGACAATTTCGGACACAAATACTGGCATTAATGGCGAAACAAAGCGCCTATACAATATGTAATTTGCCGATAACAGGTTTCGCAGATTCTGAAAAAATAACTGCAACAGCAACAAATGCATGTTAAAACCGTTGATTATTGCTGTGCAAATGCACCATACGAGTTAAACCATGTGTTATATGTTTCTAACATTTATGTTGAGCCTACCAAACACGCGCGGGACTATTCAGGACCTGTTCAATGTCGCATATAAAATGTATAAATAGTTATATTTTGAAAAGAACATTGCCTAACTTTATTGTATTTAGTTATATTGCGAAAAGAACATTTGTGCTTGTGTTTAATTCGTGGATCGGTCAATCCACGAAATCAACGAAAATTAATTTCTGACGAATAATAATGATTTTACAGTATTCATATCCTTAGCATTATTAACAAATGAAGCATAGACGGGAATAACAATGTGTTAATTTCGTGTCTTTCTGATTAATGTCAGACTTCGCGAAACATGTTAAAAATCTGAAAAAAAATGTCCGACAAACATAGTCACTTTCGGACACAATGTCTGACAAGACAATTTAAACAGTTAAAAGGGACATGCCCGTATTGCTTATTGAGAAGTGTCGGACGCAATAACTGGCATTGATGGCAAAACCATGTTCCTGATATGTCGTTAACCAGTTTAAAGGATTTTGAACGACGACAGCAACAGCAACAAATACATATAAGTCTCGCTCTGGGAAAACCGGGCTTAATGCTCGTGCGTAAAGTGTCGTCCAAGCTAAGCCGGTGCAGTCTGCACAATCTTATCAGGGACGGCACTGTACACATAGACTGGATTTTTGTTTATAATAGACTTCCTTTCCACGACAAAATACAAAACAATCGGAAAGTGTTGTCCCTGATTAGCCTGACTGCTCAGACTAATCTGGGACGACACTTTAAGCACATGCATTAAGTCCAGTTTTCCCAGAGCGAGGCTCTTCTTAAAAGCGTTGCTTGCAGCTGTGGAATGCACCATACGAGTTTATATATCATATGGTAAGGTTATATTTATACGTTTCCAAGAACGTGTATGTTTGCCTACCACATGCGCGCGGCACCATTCAGGTCCTCTACAGTGTTGCATATACACAATATATTTAGTTATATTGCTAAATGAACATGTCCATAACTTATATATTAAGTTTTTAAATGGTAAAAGAATATGACCATATCAAGTGCGAACTCTACACGTGTACACGAGAGATCGATTAAATAGAACTTAAAATTCCGTCCCTTAGAATGATAATAAATAATTGTTAACAAAAAAAAACACATAAAATTATGATGTAAATTAAAATCACGAATTTATTCACACCAGCTGCCCATTAATTTGAACGCACAAACTGAAATCCCTACCAGCGCTCGGGCAGCCACCGCAAGTGTCGACGACGCACGCCTCGATTTCCGGCATTATGTCTAGACGCGGAAGTTTCCCGGTGCCCGCGGCAGACGTCAGACGTCGTTGAAGAATTACGCTTATGTTGTTACGTGACTCGTGCATTTCCACGCAGAATGAATTGTCTGTTTTCCAGCAGTGTCTAGTGATGATGATATATATGTCAGATGATAGAAATTAGATTATTAGTTACCAGTGACCTTATAGGCAATTACATAATCAATTTTATTAACTGAACTAATGCGTTTGAAATACGCTTGTCCAAGGCTATCTGAAATATCAATAGTGCAGCGTATTAAATTTCAATAAGAAATATTGCACTGGTGGCATATATTCGCTTTCAAATTATGACAACTTATTGGACCTAGCACTTACCCTTCTTGGTCGAGGTCAAAGTTGAAGTAGAAATATTCGCGCCCCAGGGCGGGGGCGTTACAAATCACGGGGTCGGGCCTGGCAGTGACCACAGATCCGCCTAGTATTCAATAAAAAGGACAATTATTAATATGAGCCTCGTCCGGAGAAACAGGGCTTAATGCATGTGCTAAGGCTAATCAGGGACGACACTCTCCGCTAAAACTGAAAGAAGACACTTTATTAAAACGAAAAGTACCACGCCAACGTCAATGATTAGTCTGGGACGACACTTTACACACATGCATAAAGCCCGGTTTTCTCCCAGCGCTGCTAAATAAGATAAACTAAATAAAGCATAGTCTAACATACCCTGTACAATCATGTCCTGTATGAGTTTCAATCGATTAAAGAGTGGTGTGTTGCCGCTGTCCCAAACCTCTACAACAAAATCGTTCTCGTCGGCAATCGGTCGGACGTCAAAGTAGAGCCTGTCGGCCTTGCAGCCGACGCCTATGCCGATCTGCTGCGTATGCACGCTCTTTGCGATCCGGATGAGGGCAATGGCCAACCGGAACAAATTCTCCTCGGAGGCTACGTAATTGGGCTTTAACTCTACGGCTTGCCCCATTTCGAATCTGTTACCGTCAAATGTACATGTTTGAATAGTTTGTAGGAAGTAGTGCGGCATCTTAAATATTAGATAAGTCCATGCGCGATTTAAATCATCGACATATTCAAAGCCATGCATTTTATCTGGGCTGTGGGAAAACGGGGCTTAATTCATGTCCGTTCAATGTCGTCCCTGATTAGCCTGAGTAGTCGGCACAGGCTAATCAGGGACAACACTTTCCGTCTAAACAGGATTTTTTGCTGACAAGAGTCTTCCTTTAAATAAAAAATATCATAAAGGCGGAAAGTATCGTCCTTTTTTTCTGTCTTATCTGGAGCGACACTTTACGCACAAGAATTAAGTCCAGTTTTCCAAGAGCGAGTCTTATTTAAAATTTGATCGCATGAGTCGTATTGTAGGGCGTTACTTAAGTAACAAATTGAACCTCACCTAATCTGCTCTTTTTCGTGGCGAGTAGCTATGTTGTCCAGGTTGACCGATCTTGGCCTATAACCGGAACCAGAAATGGCGTAAAAACCGCCCTTAAAGTCATCATAACTAAGGTCCAGAAGAAACACCAACATCGTATCGAGGCGAATGTATCTTTTACCGGGACTTACGAACGCGTTCAGTTTGAAATGTTCTGACACATCTCCGCTCGAGGTCGATACGTCGAAGAGCAGGGTTTTCTCGATTCGTTCCTTAAACTGTCAGGGTAGTCGTATTCGTCCTCTTCCCCGAGTGAGAGGGGAACGGAAATCAAGTTGGCGGTCGGAAACTGGGCCAGATTCGTCTGAATACCGTCCTGTACCTTGACGCACACGTTTATGACGTAATTTGAAACATGCATGACGTAATCTAACCCGGCCAAGATGGCGTATTGTGCGAACGCTGATGCCGAGAGATGTCCGCCTGCTTTAAGCGTGATTTGAGCAGCCCTGGAACAATTTTAAGTTAAAATAACACGGATAATTATTCGGTAAATACTAAATAGACTTACGTACCCGTAGCAAAGAACCCCCAACCCCCCCCCCCCCCCCCCGAAAAAAAAGACACAAACAACAATAAATGTATTCAATTTCAAAGTTAATAGGAGAACCAAGGTTTCATAATTGGCAAAACTACTGCTTTAAATGTATTTCAAAGGTTTCACGATCGGTTGTTTCATGTCATAATAACTGAATTCGAGTTTTCAGTAGATAAGTTTAATAAAATAATTCCATCGATATTTTCATTAATATGTGAGAAACCTGTTTTAATGCTTGTTGCCCTTCAAACATGTATGCTGTCAAGATTTAAATTAATTACTAGCACCACTTTTTTTATATTTTGATTCTGTTCATGAACTCGTTTTACAAAGAAAGGCGCCAACCGTTTAATCTTTCAGTTTGTGTTAATAAATAAAAGTGGATACAACTCAAACAACTCTAAACACCTAAGTAGACCGCATTACCTCCCTTCCATAAACTGCTTATCTTTAAGATTTGTAATATTCATCGTCAATGCTTTCTTGACGACCACTGATAAATAAAACATACACGAAATATTTTAACGAACTTCTATGTGTTCGAATACTTCGCAAAACAACATTCAACTATAATGAAAGAAAGTAATTTTACAGCAGAACAGTGCGTCAAACGACATTTTACTATAAATAAAAAAAGTACTTTTTCCCCCCACCAAAGGCGGAGGGATATTGTTTTGGCGTTGTCGGTCCGTCCGTGGCATTGTACACCATCTGTTAATAACGGAGTTATGGCTCTTTGTTTATATTCCGTGTCAATGCAGCATGTGGGGGTAAACGTCACGTCTGTGACAAAGCTCTAGTTTGGCGGGGGATATCAATTCAACGAATTTGCTTGTTCTTTGTTGTGTTTACCGCGTTGACGATAAAGAAGATGTTAACGTTAAACAATGTTATAACTTAGTAATATGAAGATGAAACATCGCTGCAATATGTATTGTGTTTTAACATGACACTCGCTGATTTTCCTAAACATCATGAACAAAATTAACGTTGTTAAAATACACAATAAACAACACAAAATGAAGTCCAGATTTTGACAGCGCATCATTTAAAAATATACAAGTAGTTTTAATTTGAGCCTTGTTCTGAAAAAAAAGGTCTTAATACATAAGCGTAAAGTGTAATCCAATATTAGCCTGTGCAGTTAGCTCAGCCTAATCTGGGACGACAGTTTCCGCTTTAATGGATTTTTTTGTTTGACGGAAGTCTCTCCTAAACGAAAATCCATTGTTTTATTATACAAAACGTTTGATATACCGTGAACTTGAGACGATGGTGAAAAACAGTGTTTGATAGTTATAAATAAATAATATTAAAATAATCATACATAACTCTTTCAGACGACGGGAGAATCTTGGTCAGTCGCTGAAGCCTTGCCGCGAGACGCATGTGCATAGTGCGGGTGCCACACCAGTTCCAGTGGTCGTCAATGTCTCCCGAGTGCAGAGTGCAATCTCCATGACAACGCCTCGTCTCCACGCCGCACCACGCCCCCGTGTCGCCCTCTGGCTCAAAGTTGGCGTCACTCAGTGGATACTCGATGAGTCTGGTAAATGTTACATTAATGGGCTTTGCTCTGAGAAAACTGTGTTCAATGCATGTGCGTAAGTTTTCCGTCTTTACTGGATTTTCATTATGATGAGACTAAAAATTCATTAAAAGCGGAAAGTGTCGTCCCGCACAGGTTTTTGCGGACTGCAAATGCTTATCTGGGACGACACTTAACGCAGGTGTATTAAACCCCGTTTTCGCAGCGCGAGGCTCAGATGTAACATTTCTACTAGTAAGGTATTTTTAGGAAAATATTAAGGGCCTCAAAAGGCACAGGATGATGCAAAAAAGGGGCAGGGAGGAAAGGCTGGCCAGTCTGGCTACAAATATTGACTGAATCGAAAGATTATCTTCCTTAAACACATGTTATTTTTATGTTTAAGTACATATCGTTTGCATTTCTCATTTGGTTTGTAAAAACATATACTTGATAAAAAAAATAAGTTTGTGTTGACCATTCTAGAGTGGTGGTGGATTTAAGGGGGCGGGGGAGAGGGCAAATCTTAATGAAATCCTATTGTAAAGTTGGCAATGTCAAAATTAAATGCTGTTTTATTGGCCGATAAACAAATTGAACATTATTTATTAGCGTTGAAGATCTGCCAAAATGTACGTGCAATTGTAATAATAACAGTTAACTTAATGTTTCTATCCTAGCTTAAAAAATCGGAGCTAATTTCTGCTTTATTAATTAGGTGATGTTACAACTATATTTGTGCTCATCAAAGATTAGCAAGCAATTTTATAATAATCGTGAACGACCTGCAGCTCGCACGTTATGGAAATTTTCATTACTCTGCTGGTACAAATTAGTTTTATCAAGAAACATATAAGGCAAAAAACTGCTGTTTGTTTCAAATAAAATCTCTAAAAACTGGGTATTGTTTATTTCTGTATCGTTCAGTAGTTATTTCCCGCTTTAAGAAGTATAAATTGACAGAGGTATTTTATTTCTCTTACATTCTTTCTCTCTGTAAAAGCTTTTTTTGCGGATATAAACAAATGTAGCTAACATTATCGTTATTTCAACCGGGAATACATTTTTTTTAATAATACAAGATAAACAAGATTCGACCAGTTAAATTGAAAAAATAACCCGTCTTTTAAAATTTATATTATTAAAAAAATAATACAGGAACGGAATCAAAATTGAAACACAATTTAACAAGAAAGATATATTATGACCTATAATCTGTCGACGTTACATTGTTTTGACGGCATTAGTTGTATTAAAGCTGCGATAGTATCGGTCGAATTTCTGGCGAAAGATTTGCAAAGACGTCTAGTTGAAACCTATAACAATTAGTGCATTAGCCACTTATCAATTACATTCATATTTTGTCGAGTATTAAATACTTATTGTGTAGTATCGTTTCCGAGTAAACATTGTTATAATTTCACGCATACATATATATGTCATTATAACCGTTGACTTTATTGCAACAGTTGAATTATCCTAAGGGATATTAAATTATTATAACTCTCTGATTATGCTCCTTTAATTGACGTTTCGGCATAATGCCTTTATCAAAACAATGGAAATTATATGTTAACTATTGCAACAGTTAAATATTGTAAACATGAATTTTGATGTTAAATTGGATACGGATGCAAAACAAAACACAATTTAATTACAATAAAGTTATTGTGTTTTTTTTTAAAGGGGAATATTATCTTCGGTTGGTTATTAAATTAATACAAACCAAATAAACGGTAATGCTTCAAAACGCATAAGATTGAAAAACATGTCAATGTTAATAGTTCGCTCTTATGAGCTTGATCGAAACATTTATAACACAGAATTTTTTTTTGATATTATAACAATGATTTATGTTATAATTTATTTATTATTGGTGTCCCATGTCCTTTTCGGAGGTTTTCCCTAAAGTTACTTATTTAAACAATGCAAAAGTTCTTTTTTTGCATTGAGTTTCGTTCGATTTTACGGAGACTAATTTACATAATCACGTGACTAAATGCTCGCATATTCAAATTACAAGAATGGCGGATACAACGGTTTTCTGGTAGTCCCTCATATTTATTTTATTATTTGTTGTAAAAAAAATTATATCTATTTATTTATATTTATATATTAGCGACTGTTGCTGCTCAAAGGCGATTGACTTTAAAAAAAAGTTTCAATCCACGTTCATCTCTTACAACACTGAACCTTACGAAAATTGCCAAACAAGATTTTAATTAATCCTCTTGACAATTGAATCGTTTTTTATGAAAGATGAACACACAATGACTGTTGAACGATAAACCATATTTACACTTAAATGCATTTACATTTTAATTTTTAATATAATTGTTTTGTAAAGTCATTAAATAAGTTAAATATTTTCACTTCAGTAACTGACAACTCATAAACGACGTCAAACTTGAGTTTCAATCGTCAATATAGGAATTTTAATAGTTAAGTATTTTTTAGTATCATCAGGAATGAAGTTTAAGTCATTTAATACTGTATCATAACGTTAATTTATCATACCCTAAAATGACGTCCAAACTTAGCTATATAAAAATATTACCCTTCTATGACGTCAATCGCTGTGTTTTAGAGTAAATTCAAAAACAACAAAGACGCCAAAAGCTAAGTTTCAAATATAAAATTTAAAAAAAAGCATACAATAACTTTATAACTTTCAGACAATAAATACCATACACTGACACCGATAGTAGCCGTTAAGGTTTTGAATTTGTTTAAAAAGAAGCGGAATCGAAAATTGTACGACACCGTCATATTAGCAGTATTATAACATGATTACAAAGTTTTAAAAATCAAAGTCAACATTCTTTTTTAACGGAAACTCGTAGCTTTTTAATACAAGTATTTAAGATATTAAAGCTATAAAATTAAAGTAAACTTTGTAATGACCAGGTTTCAAAGTTTTTCGCTCGAAAAAACACCTGCGAATTATTTTTATACGCTTATGTGTATATCGAAAACCATATGAAGTTTTATGAAAACAGTACATTGATTTTTGCATAAGAGTATATACACAATCAAGCAATTCGTCTAACAACAGCATATCCTTCGAGTATTGCGTGTCGGTGGGAACGACGTATCGATGTAATCCGAGAGATGCAAATATCTGCCAGATGCCTTCTTAGTTCCGGTTCCGATTGCTTACAAGTTTTTCCCCACGGTATTAAAAAAAAAATATCCGGTAAGTGGCTTATCTACGGGTAAGTAAGTTCTCTTATATAAAAAAAATACGATGTCATTCACAAAATCTTGCACAGCTGCATACGTTTTGTTATGGATTGAGAAAGCATTTCACGATTTCCGATAGCTATTTTACAGAACAGAAACATGCCACAGTAAAATGACGTCATATGGCGGTGCGCGCGTTAGACAGAGCTGTATTTGTACATATATGGCATTTTATGGACAGTTAATTCTAGCTTGGCATTAACGTCCACCATTACATGTATTTTAGGGAAAATGTACAACACACAAAAGGCAATAAACATGCCCACATTCAAATGTGAAAATGAATGCATATACATGTCATTCGTGTATGCATGGTTGTAAGTATGACAACTGCAAAACACACTTGCTATGATGTGGTTGCTATTGCGGATACATGTTATCATCGGTTGCTAGGGAAAACGCTGGAAAACAGAAGCGAGACATGTTGCAACTGTTTTCAAACATATCATTATCACTGATGGTCATATAGACAAAAGAAACAAACTTTGGTAAATTGCTCATTTACAACTCAATATGTTCGAAACCAGAGCAGAATACATTAAAACATAATTCTGACTTTATTTGATTAGATAGTTATATAAAACCTGTAGGAATCTAATAAAAATCGGTTAACCGAAACAATATATATAATTTACGGTATTGTATAACTTCCGCTGTGTATCCTTCGATGTGTCAAGCAATGTAAGCCGCTTACACAATTTAAACGCAACAACCATAAAATCTACGTTCTCACCTTTTATAGTTATGTTTGGCTCCCTCACTCCAACAGACGTCACCGAAAATGACGTTATCGGAAGTGAGTCGGGACGCTGCCGGTCCGTCAGCAACGTCCCACTGCCGCCGCTCTCACCATATCATCCCCCGAGAACTCCAACACCTCATCCGCCGCCATCGCTACCGCCACTGCCGCCGTTGCCCATAGTAAACACCTATGTAGTTTTATTCAGATGTAAGTACTAGTTCTAACCTTATTTAGCAGATGAACCGTTTTAAAACAAGATTTAAGCATTACTTTCATAGAAAATAGAACATTTACCTATTAAAATGCAATCTTAGATCTAATACACTGTAGCAGAAGTAATGTTAATTTAAAAAGCGTGATTAACCGCGCATGCGCATTACAAAATATGTTATACAAGAGAAAATAAACTCACTGTTTGGTGATGTACTTCGTTTGCCTTTCTTTTTATTCAAATTACTGACTTCTTTTAGTGTTAATATTACTAAGTAATAAAGGGTTATTTTTGTGAGTATTTTTCGCTGCTTTTATCAAAATGCAATACCTGCTTTAAACGTAGCTACAAAACAACGTAATCCATACATTATTAAAATATCACAATGATTTTAAAAATAATTTAAAAAAAACTCCGACAAATACAAAATTGTTACATGTATTCTTAAACGTATTAAGATTGAATGCGTGCAAAGTGCGCGAACTCAGTTTATATAGAGTCGAAAACAAATGAACCCAGCATTACATCAGCGCTTTTTATCACCCGGTTTCCAAAATAAAAGTGCGAAAGTAAAACTAGATATGCAACTGCTTTCGATAATGGTGGAAATCCCTCGTGACTAGTGAGGTGTTAGACCTTAATAGAACCAATGCTTCGATATATATTCTATAAAAATGAAAGAATATTGTAAAGCTAACTTTTTGTTTTTTTCGGTGGAGACTTTAACCCATTCATGCCTAGCGTTCTGAAAAAAGGACATTGCAAACAGCGTAGACCCAGATGAGACGCCGCGGCGTCTCATCTGGGTCTGCGCTGTTTGCTTAAAGGAATTTCAGTAAGTAATATTCTAAATATAGAAATAAATATACTAGACATCCCTAATTTTGAAAATAAATTGATCCAATTTAGAAAGATGGGAGAGTCCACTGGGCATAAATGGGTTAATAACGTTGGTATTAAAAGGACTTGTTCACAGTTTGGCAAAATGACTGTTTCGTAAAAAATGGTCATATATAAAAAAGACTGTATTACTTATATTAAAATACGCAATATAACACTTTTGAGTATGAAACATGTTAAACAATTATGTTTTGATAATATCAATCGAAATCGAAAAAAGGAGTTTTTACAAGTGATCTTATATAATTATACACGTCTGTAACGGACGTGGGGCTTTAAGAACGAATCAGATTCAAAAGCAGTGGAGGCGAGAAAGCTTTTGCATCTAGAGGTCACGTGTTCAAAACTAAAAGTAGGCAAGCTTTGCTGTGTTTTTATTGTTATTTAAAACTAATCAAAACATTATAGTTTTGTCAAGAAAGCTATTAAATGATATTTGTCAAAAACACAGAAATCTGTGAACAAATCTCTTTAAAGAGCTACTATGTTTCATTCAAATTCCTTGCAGCATTCAATGTAGATAGCCTTATGATTTAAATAAATCGTTTACAGTGGAGAAAACCACTGTAAAAAATAAAAAGTTAAATCCCTATTTATGTATATTTAAAATAATATCTGAATCGATCATCATCACGTCGTAATTAAATTGCAATAAAACAAGATAATATATTCTCTTTTATACTGTTTATTTTGAACTAAATTGTTGTGGTTTATATTAATTTACACGCGTGTAATATTTTATTAAATCCGACCGAAGTATCAGTTTCAAGCACGGCGGTATGCTTTTCTATCGGTAAAAATAATGCTATGCCTTGGTCGTTCCAATTCGATTCTTATCTTTTTGTTGTTTGTGTGTTGTATTTTTTTGCCTTTTATTGTATAAGCGAATAGGACACTTGCCTTACATGAAAAACCGATACATTTTCTAAGGTTTCACTTTTCCTATATTCGAAATTGCGGCAGCGACTTTGTGATTTATGCTTGTAATCAATTGAACATCGTTCTGGGAAAACAGGACTTAATGTATGTGCGTAAAGAATCATCCCGTATTAGCATGTGCAGAAAAATTCTATACAAGCGGAAAGTGTCGTCCCTGATTAGCCTGTGCGGACTGCACAGGCTATGCTGGGACGACGCACATATATTAAGCTCAGTTTTTCTAGAAGGTGACTCAGTTCAAATTTCAGCGTGGATGATGCATCGTACCCCCGTAGATCAGTATTTAAAAATGACAAGATATCTTAATTTGTTACAAAACTTTATCTTCTAGTATATGAAACGGACGAATTAACGACGATTCTATTGTAATATGCCTTCTATCTGGAACAGAAAATACATTGAAAAGAATCTTGTCTTCGCTTCAAATAATGGCAGTCTACCGATGCAAAAACTACTAAAACACTGTACAGTTAATATATATTGCGACATAAGTCGATAATCCGGTTTCCTTGAACGAAATTAAGTAAATACAGTGTAAATTAAACAACAAATACAAATAATAAGAATTAAATTAAAAAGATAGATACATTTCACATTTTTACTTGGAGTTCTCTTGTCTGTCCCATATATTTGACAGAAATATTCTAATATGTGAATAACTAAAGCGATTGACGAATATATCATAAATTCTACTTATGCTAACTAAAGCTTTTGGACTTTTTTTGGTATTCAATATTTGTGATCATGGGGAAAATCACAAACGGCGGAGTTGGCAGAGGGCGCTGCGGCGGAAGAGGTGGTATGTTGGATCACGGCGTGCGGGGTTTCGGAGCCGGCGGAGGGGTACTTTTGGGGTTGGAGTTGCGAACGGTAGGACGGAAAGTGAGTGAGTTTTAAAGTTAAAGTATGCACATAGTTTACATTTAAACCAAGCAATAGTATCATTAATTTATAGACGTTATCTATACTCCTATTGCATGTAATATGTTTCGTTTAATTTTAAAACTCACTCACTTTCCGTCCTTACGTTCGCAACTCCAACTACTTCCATTTACATTTTAAACCAAGCAATATTATCATTAATTTATAGACGTTATCTATACTCCTATTGCATGTAATATGTTCCGTACCTTGGTTTATTGGGGCTTAAACCACTCTCTATATTTCTCCGTTAAAACTGATTGCACTTACGACGACACAAATAAAGCCCGGGCATCAAATCCAGCGCCATATGTTATATCGAGATTAAACACAGATTCCGGCAAATATTCGTTATCTAATAAAAAGTATTGTTTAATGTTTGCGCATGCTAATTAGTATGGCCAGTGCAACCGATGCATTATTTTAGAAACGAATCGCACTCTGCGAAAATGTAGTTTCATGCATGATAGTAAAGTGTCGTCCCTGATTAGTCTGTGCGAACTACAAAAGCTAATCTGGGACGATACTGTAAGCACTTGCATTAAACCCCGTTTTCCCAGAGCGTGTCTCAACTAGCTTGCGATGTATCATTGTATTGACTTATAGTCTATGATGCGGAGTTCTGATGCGAGTTGAATACACGCAGTATAACCATAATATATCGACTGTTATTTCATAAATGTTGGAACATTACCGTAATATAATATATTCCATGCAATTCTGTATATACAGCACTGTAATGCAATAGAATGAAGATGTTCCAAATTTCAGATTCATAGATTTATAGCATCTATACGGATTCAAAACGGATATATGAATCAATAATGCAATTAGCAAATAAAGTTAGCACTAATAGTTCACGTGCGCTATCTGCTGAAATGTTTTCACAACGTTAAAGTGGGCGTAGACAGAGTACATTGGAACCATTAACTAAACAATCCTAGCTACTTGTTAAGTCACTGTAATTTAGTTTGGTACTTGATATGGTAGCTTAATGTTCAATACATCTGGTTCGCAAAGCATGTGCAACGCTGTTGATGACGGCTACAGTATAGAAGGCAACGGTGGTGGTGGTTTGGGAACCGGAAGTGGCGGCAGACCGGCGGTCTTTAGGTATCATCATCATCACCGTCATCATGATACAAAAACATTACCATAATCATTATCACAAGCATCCCCACCGCCATCACCACCACCATCATCATCGCCATCATCGCCTGCAACACCGTCACTGTTGTCGTATTCATCATTGTTAACATAGCATTTGCACAATCTCAATCATCATTTACTATCATTATGGTTCTATTATTTATATTATCAAAGTCAAAATAATCATCGTACGAAGAACAATAACAGTTAGAACATCTGAAATCATTTCATTTGCATCAGATATTACAAACCAATTAAAAACAGTTTTTAGTTAACACAATAAACATTTACATATTAATGTAATACCTTATATATCCCTTTACTAGGCCAATGTTGGATTTTAAACACAGTTAATCTTAGGTCGAATTGATATGCGACGTCGCATTGATATGCGAATGACGCCGTCCCAATTTGTCATGTAACAGCGTTTAGATATCGCGTATTTATTAAGACAGTCTTTACCAAATTCATTATTAACGACCTTATCACCATGATCACCATCATCAACAACACTGTCACGTTCAAACCATTCAGAGGTGGAAGGTGTCCAGTCATATATTCGAAATCGTTTCACATCAATATTCTGCAAAGCTTCGAGTTCTTGTAGGATGGGGATGTATTCCTCTGATGGACTGTAATGTATTTTTTCTGTGTCAAAAATGTAACGACCACAAACGAATTCATATCTACACTCAAGTGACAGTTTGTTCACCAGCTGGCGAAATTCTGATCGATACAATAGATCATAACAGACAGTCACATGATACAATGACAGGGGAAGCAGTAGGTCGATAAAATGAGATAAATGCATTCTAAGCGTTTCCAGCTGTTCGAGTGTTGCTAGTGACCGTGACATTGACGATACATGATCAATGTCCAACCCCAAAGAAAAAAGACTCTGACCCGAAATACTCAGATTCTTGACACCTAGACCGATTAGAGTCTCCCATAGACCAGGGCTATCATGACAGACAGCGAATGCACATGTACTGTTTAAATCTGTTGTTATTGTTACATGTGATATACGCGGTGAGCAGAGAAAGGGAATCACCCCAGTCTTTACTTGATCGAGTGAAGTTATATCACAGAACTTCAGATCACATGCCACCTTATGATCAAGTGTTAAAAGTGTGGTGAGCAGACTGCGCAGCCAGTTGGAGGAACACGTTACAGCAAACAGTTCAATTTGTTTTATGGAGGGCAGTACTGGAGTATAGGCTGCACACAGTGCTGGATCAGCACCGTTTAGCAGACACCATGTATGAATGTTTTTATTGTCACACCTGTTGAAATCAAAATCATGCACACCAATAGAGTTAAGTTCTTGAATGTTATGAATGAGAAGTTGCTTCGGTAACACTTTCACTTGTTTGCTGATTGTTATCAAATTTAAGTTTTCAAACATTGACAAATCTAGTTCATAAGATGTGAATATTTTAATACATTTTAGATTCTTATAATTAGTAATAGAGTGTGGTAGTAAAGTTACTCCTTCCGCGAGATAAATTGATTCTATGTGTTCGTTATGTGACATGTCAAGCGCTTCACATTTACAACCGCAACACATTATTAGATCTTTCAACTTCTTCAAACCCGCAAGTGCATTTGGTAGCACGGTAACATCACTTTCGAGCAGCAACTGTTCCAGGTTGTGACACGCTGATAAGTCGAACTCCATACAAGATGCAGACGATCTGACTTCTTTCTGATTTCCTCTTGTAGAGGGGTCGGCATAATCACATGCAGCTAATAAATTGGTTCCAGGACCCTGACAAAGAGAGGAAGACGCGTCTTGTGAACGTATTGTAACATGTCTGTACATAGATATCTTAACATGTAAAGATCGAGCCCGTGTAGTGTTCAGTGCAAAGATGCGGATCAAATCTTCATCATTATTACTGTCGAATTCAAAGTGACTCAGATGTAGGTCTATTGGAGTGTTTTTGTTTGCTGCAGCCTCCGTATAACCCGAGATGATGACACTTCGGAAACCATAGTGATCAAAACAATGAGGAACATCGTCGACCTGATTCATCAGTGCAGATAGTTTATTAGCTGCCAAGATGTTGAAGCCACAAAGGAATATGAGGACTTGAGAAATATCCAGATAAGAACCCCTATTAATTTTGAGATATTCCCAAATGACGTTATCAATCACGTCTGTATTGTTGGAGATGTGAAGAGCAGCAAAGAACTCTTGAACAGTCTTGTGGACAAACGAGCTTGTATTATCATAACATTTTTTACTTTTTCTTTTGGATATTAATCCTGAATGTAGTGCGAACTGCTTTGTACCTTCAGACAAATGAGCCGAAAGATTAATGTCGCTGAACACTAGTGATGTTTCTTTTTCATTTGAAAACAAAAATGAAAACGCAGCTTTGGCTATAACATCTATATGTTCCATGTTTGGTTTAACATACTTCGTGCGAGAAAAGCAGTCTACTGGTGATGGGCAGTATTGATCGAAATAACTCATTTGTGGGTTAGCTTTTTTACATAGGTTTTCAAGCAAGGTGGTAAACAATTCACACCTTGACGATCCGGTGAGACTCTCAGCAATACCATCTACCCATGTACATAGGACAAGCGTGTGCAGCATAGGCGAAGATGATATCGAATCAAGGTCACGACTCTTCAGAAATTTCTGAAACTGATCCACAGTTTCGTTAAGATCCTTTGTTTCATCAAGAAGATGTCGTAGTATCCTTTTACTGAATCCATAGGAATCGATTATTCCGTAGACTTCCAACAATATGTCTATTTGAGAATTTTTGATACGTTCATCCGCGAGTTTCCATGGTCGAGAAGTTGTGAGCACAATGCAATGATCTTTAGGAATACCGTCCATAGATGGCATAGCTTCTTTACCAGACCACTCATCCAGACCGTCTTGAACAACAAGATACATCACATTTCTCATTATTTTTAAGACTAGATTTTACTTGCTATCCCATTCGTCTGCCG
The DNA here is from genome assembly GCF_020536995.1 of Dreissena polymorpha. Taxonomy (NCBI): domain Eukaryota; kingdom Metazoa; phylum Mollusca; class Bivalvia; order Myida; family Dreissenidae; genus Dreissena; species Dreissena polymorpha. Next base: position 53,636,193 of record NC_068366.1, on the reverse strand, counting down.
CGTAGATTTTGTAGATGAGCTGAGTTTGTATCATATGTGTTACATGTGTCTGTTCTTTCGAATCGCGCAACGAAATGAAGAAGAGAAACTTGAAATTATGAAGGGTATCAACATCAACAAACGCCGTTTGTTCCTTTGTAGATTCATTCGAGGACTCATGCACGTTACACCAATCGTCAACTAACTTGGCAGCAAAACTTGTCTTGCCGCTTCCCGGTTCGCCTTGTAAATATGTACGTCTACATAAATGATCACCTCTATAAAAGCAATCTTTGTATGTCAATATTTCTTCCTGTTGTGTGCGTCTACCATCATTTTCTATTTTCATCCTGTGTATTTTTGGAGTGGCATAGACATCTTGTACGTGCTTATTGAGACTAGGATCCAAAGTAGACAGAGGCACGTAGCAAACGGTATCACGGTAATGGTTCACCAATCGCTTGAGAAGATCTGAAATAGTAATACTTCTTCATTAAAACGAATTACCTGTGTGTTTCTTCGCAAAAACCAGATACACATTTATAGAAAAACATGGCGTCAAAGGAGCATGCTGGTGAATACTAAGATATTGTGTTTTCAAATATAAGATTTTATTACATTACATTACAACATTACAGCGGTTGAATAAATTTGTCTCCTTTAATAAATGTGCGCAAAAAGTAGTAGAAAAGTAGTTTTGAAATATGTAAAAAATACTCTCTTTTTTAATTTCACATGAAACATCGCTCTGAGCATAATCCCTACCGATTAAGTGTAGTGTATATAAGACACTTCTAAAATGTAGTGCGCATTGATTTCTGTTATCAAGTTCGAAGCCGATAGAAAGCGTGTATCGAAAATGTATTCTGCAACTTGTATTTCGTATTAAAAACGATCTTACCGCATACAAATGTAACCAGATAAATATATTCGTGAATTTATGCATTATTTGAATACGTGTAATTTTTCGCGGAAATGCAGATACACATACCCATAAAAAGCACTTTCACTGGTTTTATGCATTCTGTCCTGAGAGTATATCGTGATGGCAATCATTAAAGAAGATCAACTTAATGAAAAGGCTATTCCATGGTATTTTTAAATACATGTACTAACAGACAGAATGAAGGACAGACTGGCCATCTGACAGACGGATCCACTGTGAATCCAAGAAAACCCACCTCTTCTTATATGAGGGTGGTTAATAAACCCAAGTTAATACGATTGAGTGCTAATGTTTGTCAGCTTGGTAGTTCATAATTATTGTAGTGTGCACATATGTTAAAACGAAATATTATATAAATATATATATTGTTCAATAAAACTTGTTCACAAACCTGTTACGTCACGCTCGTATTCGTCTAGCTCCTTTCCAATCGCTGCTTGATTTATGCGGTTGATGCTTTCCTGTGTCTTGTTTTCAATGCTTTGTTCTCCAGCCTGTGTCTTATTTTCAATGCATTGTTCTCCAGCCTGTGTCTTGTTTTCAATGCTTTGCTCTCCAGCCTGTGTCTTGTTTTCAATGCTTTGTTCTCCAGCCTGTGTCTTGCGTTCAATGCTTTGTTCGCCAGCCTGTGCTTTGTGTTCAATGCTTTGTTCTCCAGCCTGTGTCTTGTTTTCAATGCTTTGTTCTCCAGACTGTGTCTTGTTTTCAATGCTTTGTTTTCCAGCCTGTGTCTTGTTTTCAATGCTCTGTTCTCCAGCCTGTGCTTTGTTTTCAATGCTTTGTTCTCCAGCCAGTGTCTTGTTTTCAATTATTTGTTCTCCAGCCTGTGTCTTGTTTTCAATGCTCTGTTCCCCAGCCTGTGTCTTGTTTTCAATGCGTTGTTCTCCAGCCTGTGCTTTGTTTGTAATGCTTTGTTCTCCAGCCTGTGTCTTGTTTTCAATGCTTTGTTCTCCAGCCTGTGTCTTGTTTTCAATGCTTTGTTCTCCGGACTGTGTCTTGTTTTCAATGCTTTGTACTCCAGCCTGTGTCTTGTTTTTAATGCGTTGTTCTCCAGCCTGTGTCTTGTTTTCAATGCTTTGTTCTCCACACTGTGTCTTTTTTTCAATGCGTTGTTCCCCAGCCTGTGTCTTGTTTTCAAGGCGTTGTTCACCAGAATGTGCCTTTTTTTCAATTCGGTGTTCACTAGTTTGTGTTTTGTTTTCAAGGCGTTCTTTCCCAGCCTGTATTTTAGCCTCTAAGGTATTCAGACCTTCTTTCAGGGTCCTTTCAGCCTCTTCGGAAAAACGTTCTCCGGCCTCTTTTGCATGTGTGAGGGTCTGATTTGCTTCTTTCAACATCTTGCCCAAATCAACAAATGAAAGACGATCATTCTTCAACTACAAACATTATTTGCATTTGTTGATTATTATCGATACAGATTGTCATTATTATATTATCTGTGTCTGCATATTATACAACAGATCAAGTAGAGCAAATTTTGCAAGGCAGTAAAAAATATTAAAAAATTATCAAATTGACATTTGTTTAATTCATATATGCGTCTGTTTTTAATAAATCTTTAATGGATTGTACTAATTATTTACTGTCATTTAAGAATGCGATTTCAATATCTCCTTTTAATAATGTGACTTCAGTATCTCCGGCAAAAAAGAGTGGATATTTCAAAGGTGCAAATGTGCGTGGTAAAGTTGATATGTGACGACAGTAGTGATATGCCCTGTATGTCCAGTTTATTGGTGCTAGTTCAATCCACGATTTTGATGTTATTTCCTAAAACAGTTTTTAGATTTTCATTAAAAAATATTTCAAGCGCAATTTTCTAGTCACATAACCAAGCACAGGTGCAGTAGATAATAGCTATAGACCAATTTACATAAACTGTACGATACAATAATATTTTCAAATAAGACATTCCTCTGGTCTGTTATTAAATTATTATGTTTTCTGTCCACTTAAAGCGTTTGCTAATTGCATACCGTTCCTAAAATGGTTCAGTATCAGGATGAAATACAAATATCTATTCTTACATGACACATATTTACAATTCGCTTAAAAATATCATTGTACAAATATTTCTGTGGACTATTGCTTACATCATTTTTCACTAAAATACATTATATACGCCTTTATATGGAGACAAACAACACAAACACAATAATATTTACATCACCGAGTTTCCTGCGCGCATTTGTCGCTGAGGGATCATGCAATAAGTGGACTGGATCAGCAAGTAGGGTGGTCAGTGTCAGAAAGAAGTCCTGCAGATCAGCATCTGTGACCTTGCAGTCTGCAGTGTGGCGTACATCTCGGCCTATTTGACGCACCTTTAGGGAGCAAGGATCGCTGTGATGTTAAGGACCGAGAGAAGAAAAATTGAGGTAAACCTACACACTTCGACTGTCAGTGAAAATGTGGCATGCGTTTTAAAAAATGCTTACATAAACATAGACTATTTTAAATAAGAATTGTATATTTGATACAATGAATAATAATTGCATGACATACATCTCGTCACAACACATGAACGATTCAGATAACAAACTAAACTTTAAAAAAATAATCACATATTCAGTCTATTAGAATGATACATTTAAATATTACCTTTTCTAGTGGGCATTGCTTATAAGGTGGAGGCGGAGATAGACATGCGGCGGAGATGCATGTCTGGAAATGCGTGCAGTTCAACACAATGCTAACCACACCATTGAAGTCTGATTCTTTAACAGAGGATACGCTGCTATATCCGTCCCGTGGGAGGTAGCATTTGCCAATTTCCCACGGATCCATTGCCCATCTTTCAGCTTTAGTGTTTGCCCAACTAGGCCCATTAAATCTGTGTAACAATGTGATATTTTGTTTCACCTTATGACCTGTTTGGCATGACGTTGGTTGTTGTGAATTGTGGAAAGAACAGTTATTTCGTTTCCGCTTTGTACACACGTCCTGAGTTGGACACGGTATGAGGTTTTGAATAAAGCATTGTCCACAACTTCTACCAACTAATGTTTGGACGTTATGTAATTCCTTCAGAACAAAATCAGTCAATCCTTCCTTTGTAAAATTGAGGGAGATGCACGCTTTAAACCAGTTATTGGTATTCTTATCATTGAAGATGTTAGTGTCGGCAGCCATCCCCACGAGACTACATGAACCATTCTGTAGAGAGATAGTTTGTGGACAACCGAAGAGTAGATGATATTATGGCATGTCATCAATGTTCTTGTCCATGAGCATCCTCTGATCATGTTATTTTGGTTGCTTTATTTGTCCTATAATTAAAGTATATTTTACAAAACTTAGATCGTCTGTTCAAAGAATAAAATCAACTGAAACATTAGGCATATCATTTTATACAAACCAGTATGTGTAAAAACTGAATCATCTACAAGCAAGTAGGTATATTTTATTATACTCATGTATTCAGTTGTCAGAAAAACATCAACTCAAACATAAAGCATGTCATTTATCACAGTGTGCGTGTAAAGCTGCATGTAAACTCTATTAAATTAGAAACAAAATTTAATACCTGAAATGTTTGTTTGCATGTTTACATTTCAAACATAATTTTATTCAAATAATATTATCATGTCAACAGCTTTCATATCTAAAAGCTGCGATGTTTGATAAATTTGTCTACGTTTTTTTAATGCGTAATCACAGTGCTCCAGCTAGGATTGAAAAGGGCAGGGAGGGCTATTTTGTCAAATGGACAATTTCGATGTGCAGTATTTTATCAAAAGTGCACTTTCGAGCGCATGGTCGTGTCTGAAATGCATATTAATTTATTTTATTAATAATTGTGAGAATAAATTATTTTCATTATAAAAAAATGCAAAAAAAGATATATTTTAATAAATAAAAAGGCAGGGCGGGGCCTCGGAAGGGTAGGGCGGGGCGCACTTCCATTTAGGCCAAGCTGGAGCACTGGTCAGTGCTCAAACTAGGATTTGAAAAGGGCAGGGGCGGAGGGGGGCTATTTTGTGAAAAGAGAACTTTCGAGCGCGCTCTACTTTGCAAAATGACACTTTCGAGCGCGCAGTCGTATCCGGAATCGCCCTGTTGTATATTAATTTTTATGTTATTAATACTTGTTAGAATATTTTATCTCCATTATTATAAATACATGCAAATAAAATGTCTATAATGAGAAGTTAATTAATCACAATGTAATATGAGATTTATGAATTAAAATATGTCTAAATACATAAAAGGGCAGGACCGGACCGCGGAAGGCAGGGCGGGGCTTGAGAAGGGCAGGGCGGGGCGCCTTTCCATTGGGCCTAGCTGGAGCACTGCACTTGTTTTCACAGTAACTGTTTAAGGGAATACATGTTTATAGACTAAGACCCTAGTCTGATTTCATTTATGAATAACAAGAGCCGATTGTTTTTTACTGTTTCCGTGAAGGATCGGATTTTATGTCCATAATTTTTGCGCATGTGTCTTAAAATATAATTAGTCTAAAAGCAGATGCCTCGAAACCAGACACCATGGGCAAACAAACGATTGTATATTCAGTTACCTATTAAACAACTGTTTAAGTGGCCCCTTTAGTACCCAGAGCTATCTATTCGACTTGGCATATGTATTTTACAGAAGCAATTTTCGAAGATTCTCCAAATTTTAATTAAAAAAAAAATGCTGACTATCCCACAACCCAATTTTCTCAACAACTCTAGACAAAAAAATACAGAAATAAACCTCTGCAGCTTATACAAATTAACTATATCAATATTCATGGTGCAATGTTTTTTGATGAACCATAACGATTTTAAACTCATCTGAGCTATTATTAAAACAAATGTTCTGACCAAGTTTCATAACGATTGGACAATAAATGTGACTTCTAGAGTGATAAAAAAGGTTATACTAAAGCAATAAAATGAAAAATGCCTCGCCCCCCCCCCCCTTGTTGTTCATGTCAACAGATTTTCGAACTCATCCAAGATATCATAAGAAAAATGCTATGACTAAGTTTCATGAACATTGGGCAATAAATATGACTTCTATAGTGTTAACAAGGTTTTACTATAGCCATATAAGGAAAACTGCCCCGCCTCATCCAATGTATTGTTGGTACACATGTTCTGACCAAGTTTCATGAAGATTGGACGATCAAGAATTACGGGGTCGGAGACACGTGCCCCCCGCCCAAACTGAGCTTTGAACTAGTGACCTAAATTTCAATACGAGTCATCTACTTTCTAAGGCCACTGCACATGTGAAGTATCAAGCCAATCGGTCAATGCATTTACAAGTTAATCGGAAACGATTTTCACTCTATTGAAACAGTGACCTTGACAATTGATCTAGTCACTCCAATTTCGATACATGTCATCTACTGTCAAAGGCGAATGCGCCTGGAAAGTATTAATGGGTCAATTGGTTGACGAGTTATTGATCGGAAATGATTTTAACACTTATTGAGACTGTGACCTTGACCTTTGAATTAGTGACCTTAATTTCTGTAGGGGTCATCTACTTTCCAAGACCATCACACATGTGAAATATCAAGTCAAGTGGTCAATTGGTTGACGAGTTATCGATTGGAAACGATTTTCGCACTTATTATGATAGACCTTGACCTTTGACATAGTGACCCCCATTTTAATAGGGGTCATCAACTGTCCAAGGCCAATGCGCATGTGAAATATCTAGTCAATCGGTCGATTCGCTGACGAGTTATTGATCGGAAACAAACTGGTCTTCCGACAGACCGACCGACAGACTGACAGACCTACCGACATTCAGAAAACAACATACCCCTCTTTTTATAAGGGGGCATAAACATGTGACTTCTAGAGTGTGAACAAGGTTTTACAATAGCCATATAAAGTAAACTGCCCCGAACCCTGTCGGCCATGTTTATCAACAGACCGGAACCATTTTCGAACTCATCAAACATATCATAAGAGCTTACGTTCTGACTAAGTTTCATGACGCGTGGATATAAAATATGACTTCTAGAGTGTTAACAAACAAGGTTTTACTATAGCCATATAAGGGAAACTGCCACATCCCCTGGCAGTCATGTTTTTCAACCATCCGGAACTATTTTCGAACTTGTCCAAGATATCATTGGGACACATGTTTTGACCAGGTTTCATGAAGATTAATCAATAAATGTGGCCTCTAGAGTTTTAACAAAGTAAATGTGAATGGCACAACCTAGACGATGCACAAGAGACAAAAGGCGATCACAAAGCTCACCATGACCACATTGTGTTCAGGCGAGCTATTAAGGGAAAATGCCCCCCCCCCCCCCCTGCCATTTGGCGGCCATGTTTTTCACGCACCAAGAACCATATTTGGACTCATCCGACAAATGTTGACGACGCACAACACACAAAAGGTCTACTTATTTTTGTCATCATATTGTGAAAGTAATGCTTTTAACAATAATTAGTGCTATTTTTTATCATTTAGGTTTTGCAGAAGTAAGGACTAAGCATTGTATAGAAAGTGTCAGGAATCTGGGTCTAAGGACAGAATATGAGAATCAGGATGGTGTGTACAATCTGCTGTGTAAAACTTTTGCGTCCCTACTACTCCCACCAGCCTACATCCAAGATGCATGAAACAATCTGGGAAAGGGAGAAGCCAGCGAGTAGACTCATATTTAAAAATTAATCAACATTATTTGGAAAATTTAATAAAGGAATACATCCGTTTAGGAAATAAAGTGAACATAAGCGGAAAAGTTTATTATAAATTCATCAATTATATTTCGCCCTTTTGTTTTTTATATGAATTTTTAAATTATACTTGATTGAGGAGCATAATTCTAACAAGGCAAGTGTCAAATTTCATATAAACAAAGAGGAAAATCGTCTATGGGTTATTCTGCAATAATTATGGGCGGAGCTTAAACACTGAAAGCACGCGCTGTAACTAAACAAAACATGCCGATACATTTTCCACCAGCGTGATAATCCAGTTGGCTGTTTTTGAGGGCGGAAATCTGATCGACAGAACAGCTGAAATTTAATTTTATGGGCGGAACTTCACATAAAATAGTACAAAATAAAAATAAGATACATTGTATAAATCTATAGTAAAACCGTGTTAGAATCGATATAATTCGTGTACGTTATAGTGTGTTGGTTTTAAATTTAATCCCTATGCATCGAAGCTGCCGGACGTGGATTATTCGACATCAAACAATAACCTAAACGAATTATTTCTTAATCAACCAGCTATACCCCTGATTGATCTTTCAGAAATCTGCGCAAAAAACGTTTGGTTCATGCCAAAGGCTCTACAACTATCTGTTGGACAAGATTTCTTGTGAATCACTTACAGATCAAATGGAGATTCCATTTTCAGGTCCTTATATACCGATTAATTTTGATGAAAGGTCATCAGATTCAAATGAACGAGTTCTTGTTGTTCTTCTGGGTTTATCGCTATTTGATTTTCTGCTATAATTAATATGATAATCTGAAGTAATGAATCTATAAGATTAATCTATTATCATAGGACAATGATGTATTGTTGAAGTTTCTGAATCAATTATAATCATTATCAGCAAAGCATCAACATCAGCATCATTAAAAACAACTTCAATACCTCACTATCATCGTATGTCTTGAATGTTATCACTTTCGAACTCGATCTAGGTATTGAAAGAAACATTCTGAGCAAGTTTTATGATAGGGACAATTTTACTTCAAGGGAGTTAACTATGTTTCAAAATAGGTATGTAGGGAAAACGGTCCCGTCCCATGGTGGCCATGTTTTTCAACGGACTAGAAGAATTATTTAACTCGACCAAGATATCATTATAAAAAATCTTCTGGAAAAGTTTCGTGGTTATTTAATAAGGAATTTGAATCATTTAGTGTGAACAAGGTTTTACTACAGCAATATAAAAAAACTTTCCCATCCATAGTGCCCATGTTTTTAGCAGACTGTAACCATTTTCGAACTCGGCCCCAGATATCAGTATTCAAATGATCTGACTAACTTTCGTGAAGATTTGACAGCACATGTGAATTATCGAGTAATATAAAGGCAACTTCCCCTCCATAACGGCAATATATTTAGCAGACTGGAACCATCTTCGAACTCGGACCAGATAACAGTATCAGAAGAAAAGAAAGTTCTGACCAAATTTCCCTAAGATTTGGCATCAAATGTGAATACGTGAGTGCTTCCAATGTATTTTCTTCAATTCGACTAATTGACCAAGACTTGTAATCGAATTAACATTACCTGACCCATAATATCACTATGAAAAATGTTTTGACCATATTTCTAGAGTGTTAACACGCTTTGTGTATTTGACCTCGTCAAATGAGCATATAAAAATGGTTCTTAATTGATAAAACATCTACGTGACGTTTGTTAACTGTTTTTATCATACTACAATAAAAGCTCTCATAGAATAGACAGCATGCTAGCAATATACCAACTTACAGCAAGTTAAGTTTAAATGCATTTTCGTAACAAAGAAACAACAAATATTTGTTTGAATGTTGTTCAATATTTCAGTTTCTGTTAATTTCATGATCTTTTACAAAAGAAAATTAACACAAACTTGTGTAACAAACACTACCGTGGAATATTGCTACAATCTTGTAGACGACCGCATTGATGGAGATCAATTGAATTTAATCACTTCATATTATAATCATGATAAATATATGGATACAGTGAGATTCTATTTCAATAATAATTAATTAAACTTACAGATGAGGCTTTCATTCACTTCATATCATTACATGAACAATCAAATCTTGTTAATCTCATGACATGCATAGAAAGGTTAAATGTTATGACGTCCACAGGACGTTTGGGTTATCGTCCTCATTTATCTTAAATGAGGTCAGATTGATTACATTTTATAATCATCTCAAACTAAGATAGTTACAATAGAGGAATGAATTTATCAGCTAAGTTTCATACTAAATATGAACTCATATTGTGACTAAATTGGATGTCTCACCAGTATACAATAAAGGGCCTGTCATTGTTTAGACAGATGCAGTTGATTTGAATACTCTGATAGCACCACACTTAAACACATACAACGAGTTCTACAACTTTCCCGTTGTAATTGTCTGCGTCTGCATGATGTCAGTGTTACGATGAGCCAGCTCATTTGCTGACTCAATACAGTAAAACCATTTATTTTCGTTATCATTAAATTTCGTGAGTTTTCAAGACTGACTATTTTGGTGACACGTAAAATTATGGATGTATGATTCTGGAAAACACAATTATAAGGAGTAATGTTCGCAGGTCATTTTCCGATGTGTTTTTAATACTTGTCATCGCTAAATGGCAGTGGAGGTAGTGGGGTCACTCCCAGGAGGTGGGACCTGTTTATGACATACCAATTAACTTGTCATTGTTATGATGTGATAGTAACTGGACTTTTGTAATGCATGCCTATTCACAAATACATGTAAATGGTCAGCGGATAAGCTGAATTACCGTGAACGATTGTTTTAAGCGACGAAGCTAATTTCGTATAAGCCATATTCAATTACAAGCATGGACATCATAAATACATAATAAATATGTTTTTATTTGGGTGCACTAACAGCGCAGATTTAATTTTAATCAGGTGTTTATCATCCGATCCACCGCTAGTTGGCCATCATCATAATCATCATCATCATCATCATCATCATCATCATCATCATCATCATCATCATCATCATCATCATCATGATCATCATCATCGTCATCGTCATCGTCGTCGTCGTCGTCGTCATCGTCGTCATCGTCATCATCATCATCATCATCATCATCATCATCATCACCACCAACACAACCACCAACATCACCATCATCATCATCACCACCACCACAATCATCATCATCATTATCATCACCATCATCACTACCACCATCACCACCATCATCATCATCATCGTAAGCAACCATTATCATCAACAAAAGCAACGTCAATATCACACTAGATTAGTATTTTTTCAATGGTTGTACTCATTCTCATAGAAATGCAACTTCAACCCGTGTTGTTAGTTTGCAATTAAGCCAACATTAGGCGCTAAACTAATACGAGCTGTATATCCGAAATATTGTTTAATAGACTAGAACCATTTTAGAACTCAATGGAAATATCAATAACATAAAACTGGAACCATGTTTGATCTCGGGTCCAATATCATTAAGTTCATTAACACAATGAGACAGTATTAACCTCGGTCGAGATATCGTAAGGCAACCGTTCTGATCAAGTTTCATGAACATTGGACTAAAAAGTGATTTGTAGAGTGTTTACATTATTTTACTTTAGCCATTTCAGGAAAACTACCCGCCTCCCTGGTGGCCTTGTTTTTTAACCGACCGGAAACATTTTCAAACTCGGTCCATATATAATAATACCAAATCTTGTGACCAAGTGTTAATGAAGATTGGCATAAGTTTGACTTGTAAATTGTTAACAAGTTTCTACTATAGCCATACAAAGAAAAGTGCCTTATCCATGTTGGCAATATTTGCAACGATCCGAAACCATTTTTAAATTAAGCCTAGATATCATTATATCAAATGTTCTGACCAAGTTTTATAAAAAATTGAACTATCAATGTGACTTGAATAATGTAAGCACGGTTTTACTATAGCCATATACGAAAAACTTCCCCGCCCCCTGACGGCAATATTTTTCATCTAACCGAAACAAAAACGATGTTCAACCTCAGATGAGATATCATTATAACAAATGCCTTGACAAAGTGTCACCAATGTTTTACTATAACAATATAAGGAAAACTGCCCCACACACTGGCGGATATGTTTAAAAAAAAATCCACATACCGCCAAAGTTTCGCACCTTCATATTGAATATTCACCACTAAAAGTGACATAATTAGTGTGATATATATCAAAACGGACTATGATTTTCATGATAGTAATATTATAATGTAACTCGCTGCGATTAAACTACAGTATATCGTGCAACAAATGGCACATTTATAGATAAGCGTTACTTTTGTTGTACATATGAAGAATGATGTATTTGATGAATTTATTGGATATAGAATAAACATATATGTTGGTTGTGCAATAAATATGGCTAAAACAATTGTTAAGGGGATAGACAGAAGGATGAGATTGTATGGTAACGACCATTGAGGTAACACTTCTGTCTTCTTAGTGAAATTAAAAAAGATCAATTTAATAAGGGAATGTCAACCTAAAAGTCAAGCAACTGATAGTGGTTATGACTCATATTACAACATTATATATATATGATTATTATACCTCACTTTTATTTACAATGCTAAACTCCCATAGGCCATCGTGACATAGAAATACTGTCAGACCCAGCGGGAATAAATTTACTGTCCAAAATATACTGTATCCCGCTGCCATAGCAATCACGTGCCACCAGCGGGAAAAAATTTACTGACAAAAAAATACTGTATCCCGCTGCCTTAGCAATCACGTGCGGAATGTTCGAAAATTATACTGTCCCATTCGCGCATGCGTAGTACGCAGTTTTGCGTGTCCGTTGTATTTGGATAATTAAAATATCGATTGCAGCTGAAACTGTGCTGTAGAATAGATTAAAGCCATTATTTAAGCTTTGACAGGAGTCAAAAAGAAAATCAATTTAGTATAAACGACACGCTTACCTCAAAGGCAACTTTAATCCAATGCTGATTACAATAAAGTTACAACGATATACACTTCAAGTGTCTGTTCTTAAGGTGTTATGCATGACAAACACACAATCCGAAATACGTTTTGGATTCGTTTGATGCTTTTAACAAATATTTTACTGTTAAAAAAACCCACCACGTCCATATTGTTGTCCCAAAATGTTTCGTCACCGAAATGACGTCACACAAGTACGTCATAAATTGCGTAATCAAGTGATGAAAATAAAATACGGAAAGCTGGTTCTGTAATATATTTTTAAAGAAATAATTGACGACTAAGAAAATTGATGGGATAAATTGATTACTAGGTCGGTGCCGAATAAAGCGAAGTTCATTATGCTCTGCCCGTAAATCTGAACTACTCCACATATTAATGGTTGTTCATTGCTGAAATTAAATTCAATTATTGAATATTAAAATTGTTCATGGTTCATATAAATTGTTCATTTTTGAATAGTTTATTCGGTATAATAAAATAAATATTACATGTCTGACAGGGTGACAGTAAATTTGTCAACTTTCGGAAAAATATTGTCAACCTTGGCTTCGCCTCGGTTGACAGTATTTCCTCAAGTTGACAAATTTACTGTCACCCTGTCAGCCATGTAATATTTATATACTATTCATTGAATGATAATAGGAAGAGTGATGAAGATATTTTTGATGAGCAAATTGATGAAGACAATTAGTATAATGCAGATACAGAAAAAACAATGCTTTCGGGGAAGCGAAAGTAGAGAAAATGATAATGATCATAATGGTATCAAGCATTCTGGTTTAGTATAATATTCCAGCTTAGGTGGGCTACACTTTAATTTAACACATTGAAACTATATGTATAATTATTATTTCAAAATGTATTGGATTGATTGATTAATTGACTTGATTGATTGATTGTCCTAACTTCTTTCGTGAACAATGTTAACAAATTGTTTCTATGATCGATACGAAAATACAATGGTGGCCATGTACTAATGTAGTTAAACCCTACTTTACACGTGATTTGTTTTCCTTTTAGTGGAATCCAGGCATGGCTTTTTCAATTAATAATAAATACATTGTGCGAAATTTTCCTTGAATTCCTTGTGAATCCTTTATATAGACAGATGCCAAATATGAAACAAAAAGAAAAAAGTATAAACGCTCGTTAACATAACATCTAAATTGAGGCAAACGCTCTATCTAGCAATATAAAAAGGTGTACATTCATGTATCTGATAATTTAACGGAATACGCATGGTATTCGTTCGACAATAGCACATGAACAACTGATTGTATACGTACCTCAGTATTGATCCGTAATGTTACGCTTGTACCAGAAACGCCTCTTAGTCCGTTCAATGTCGTCTTTTTCACGTGACGTGCGAACTTTCACTCCAACAATTGTACCGCCAATCCAATCGTGATACATCGGCTATCTCGGATTCCTCCGTAAGATAGGCCTCGTGGCTAACGGTCGCCATATTGCCTTGTATTACTACTTTACTACCCAAAAGGTTGTCAGTCTATTGTTATGAGGCTGTATACATGCGCGTTGAACTAGCGCCAAACTTTTTACCGAAACTTTGATATTAAGAGCACTATTAACGTTCATTTGTGTTGCATTTTGACCTATTATCCAAGTGATTTACTTTTCCATTATTATTTAATCACCCTATCATCCAATTTTTAAGATGAAATTACGGTGTTTACAAAACCAACCAAACCGAAAGTGAAACTGGATGCATTACGTTTCGCGATGTAAACATTAAATATTTGTTCAGTTTGAGGAAGCGAATCGATAATAGACGTTGGAATATGTATGCAATACAGACTATCATTGCCGATCGTAGTACTGGCTAAAAAATACCTTTTATGACAGGTCATGTATAGAACGTTAATCAAATGAAATAGTGACCATAAATCACTACAAATTTCTGGGTTGTTCATTAACCCATTTATGCCCAGTGGACTCACCCATCCTTCTAAATTGGATCAATTTATTTCCAAAAGTAGGGGTGTCTGGTATATTTATTTCTATATTTAGAATATTTCTTACAGAAATTTCTTTAAGCAAACAGCGCAGACCCAGATGAGACGCCGCATTATGCGGCGTCTCATCTGGGTCTACGCTGTTTGCAATGTCCTTTTTTTCAGGACGCTAGGCATGAATGGGTTAATATAATTAATGCATGTTTCTGATCTAATTGCCTGTATCTAGTTGTAATTACCATGATATTGATAAAATTAAAACGTTTTTTTTTTTCATAAATTAACATTACATGTTTTATTTTTATCATTTAGGGAATATATAATTGTATCATTATCATCATTAAATATTCTGAAAATGATCTAAATTATCATGATTACTTTAAAGTAGAATTTTTAAATTTTACTCATTATTTTTAATGAATTTCCACATTTGCTTGATTCAAAATAAAATGTATTAATAAGGGTTTCAGTTGTTAGTTTTAACCCTTTTTTAGTTCGATTAAATTTAAAGTACTAACTACGTACATGACATGTGAAATGCTCTTGAGTTCGTTTCCTGGGCCTAGAACCAGTACTTGGGTGTCTCTTGGAGATTTCTTAAGAATGCTCCCACACTGGGGATCAAACCAGTGACCTCCAGATCATTAGGTGGACACCACATCCATTACACATCAGCGACCTTTAATTAGTAAATTACTTTAGTATTGCAGCATTATATAATGTAATGTTGCTAATTATTTTTGGAAAATGATTAATGTGCAGTACTAAATAAATCTAAATGCATACAATTTTAATTGTGTATATTGTGTGATTATTAGTTACAAATTCCCTTTTTACAGGTATACTGGATTATGAAAGACTGATAAACATAAAATTGACAACTCATCTCCCCAAGGATACTTTGTGTGGCTCATTCTCAGAACAAACCCATAGTCAGTGAGAAAACTACAGTGTAAAAATACCACTTGATTGTGACAATTATGGCTGACCAAGCAAATGTTATCATTTAAAATAAAGAAAACTTCCAGTTTTTATACCAATTATGACATTGGCCAACACAGAAAATGATTATAAGGTTGATTTTCCCAAAATTGACTGTTACAATTGGATACTGTTTTAAGCTTCACTCTACTTTGTCTGAAAATAAAAGTCCTAAATGATGTAATAGAAACATACATATTTAATTTTTAGTTTTACAAGGATATATTTATATATACATATATTATAATATCTTTTTATCGATGGTCAATCAATTTAAGTTTAACTAATATATACATACACATTTTATACATGTGTATGCTTTGATTTGTTTCTATTGAAGCCAAATTAATATCCCATTAGATAGATAGATAATATCACAGCAGTATTCCTAGTTTGTCTGCAAGTACTGCAGAAATCATGGATTATTATTTTACTGAGTCAGCCTTAATCTTTATATTATAATTGTTAAAACAGATTAAGATGTGCATTATACAATTGAGGATGCATCAAGATTAAAAAATGGTACATGTATAAATTAATAAAGAATCAATTACAATAAGAAACTGTGCATTTTTTTCAGTATTGTGTGAAAGGATTTGAAGTAATTATGTGTTTTTGAAATATGATTTATGTGAATTTGAATAAATATATAAAATTTAGTGATTTTCTCAGACAAAACTGTTAATTACATACTAAAGTATTCAGAATGTATTATTGTAATATTCATTCGAATTTTTTAGTACAAAAAGCACTTTTCCCTGGCATTTGTATTTATAGTAATTGCATATTTTATAATTCTGACAGCATTTATAAACTGTGTTCATGCAAGCATGAAACCGGTTTCATTTTTTGAGTATTTAAACAAGAGGGCCATGATGGCCCTGTATCGCTCCACTGCTGAAAAAGGCTGAAACAAATTTCTCTGCATGTGCAAATACTTAAATATAGGCCCTATTTAAGCACATGTACACTTTTGTGACCTTCTGGGCTGGGTCAAATTTAACCCCAGGGGCATAATTTGAGCAAACTTTGTTGAGGACTACTATATCTCACTACATACAAAATGTGGTAGCCCTAGGTCCTAGAGTTAAGGACAAGAATATTTTTAAAGTTTTCACAAAATAAGCAAGATATAAGCGTATATAATGTTCAATTTTGTGGCATGCGGGTCAGGATCAAATTTGACCCAAAGGGCATAATTTGAACAAACTTGGTAGAGGACTATAAGATGTTACTGCATACCAAATTTGGTAGCCCTAGTCCAAATAGTTTTCGACAAGAAGATTTTTAAAGATTTCACAAAATAGGCGCTTTAAAAGCGTTTATTCAATTTTGTGACCCCCGGGGCAGGGTCAAAGTTGACCCCAGAGGCATTATTTGAACAAATTTGGTAGAGGTTTATTAGATGTCACTACATACCAGATTTGGTACCCCAAGGCCCAATGGTTATGGACAACAAGATTTTTAAAGTTTTCACAAAATAGGCCCCATATAAGCGTATGTTCAGTTTTGTGACCCCGGGCAGGGTCAAATTTGAACAAACTTGGTAGAGAACTATTACATGTCACTACATACCAAATTTGGTAGCACTATGTCTTATGGTTAAGGACAAGAAGAGTTTTAAAATTTTCACAAAATAGGCACTATATAAGCATATAATTGATTTTGTGGCCCCCGGGGCAGGGTCAAATTTGACCCCTGGGGCATAATTTGAACAAACTAAGAAGAGGACTGTACAATGTCACTACATACCGAATTGTGTAGCCCTCGGCCTAATGGTTATGGACAAGATTTTTTTTTAAGTTATCACAAAATAGGCATTATATAAGCATATGTTCAATTTTGTGACCCCCAGGGCAGGGTCAAATTTGACCCTAGGGATAAAATTTGAACAAATTTGGTAGAGGACTATTAGATGTCACTATATACTAAATTTGATAGCCCTAGGCCGGATTGTTATGGACAAGAAATTTTTTGAAGTTTTCACAAAATAGGCCTTATATAAGCATATGTTCAATTTTGTGACCCTCGGGGCTGGGTCATACTTGACCCCAGGGGCATAATTTGAACAAACTTGGTAGAGGACTATTAGATGTCACTACATACCAAATTTGATAGCCCTAGGCCCAATGGTTATGGACGAGAAGATTTGTAAAGTTTTCACAAAATATACCCTATATAAGCATATGTTCAATTTTGTGACCCCCGGGGCAGGGTCAAATTTGACCCCAGGGGTATAATTTGAACAAATTTGGTAGAGGACTATAAGATGTCTCTACATACCAAATTTGATAGCCCTAGGCCCAATGGTTATGGACGGGAGATTTTGAAAGTTTTCACAAAATAGGCCTTATTTAAGCAAATTTTCAATTTTGTGACCCCCAGGGCAGAGTCAAATTTGACCCCAGGGGCATAATTTGAACAAATTTGAAAGAGGTTCACCCCAGGAACATTCCTAAGAAATTTCATCAGAATTGGACCAGTAGTTTAGGAGATGTTAAAAGGAAAAGTTTATGCATGGATGCACGATGGACACAGGACCTTTGGCCAGTGGAGCTAAAAATCAAATTAAACATTTAGTTTTGATGTAAAATCAGTTTTAATATGCAAGTGTCTATTTCACTTATAAATTAAAACAGCATATTATTCATTATTGAAAAGATTATTCCAAGCTTGATGTCATATTTCAACTTTGCATAGTGTAGTTAATTGAACATTGTATTGAACTGTATGGGCAGCTATATTTTTTTATTTATGTATGTTGTATTATACAAAATGCATTATTTCTACCACAAGTAGACCATATAAGGCCTACTGCTACTAAATAGGCACTGGTATGAATTTGACACTGTTTTTGATGCTCATACAAAACTTTAATTATTACTACACTTTAGTATATTAAATATTTTCAAGTTTTTGTTCAACATTTTTTTGCAAATGAAAAGAGTGTCTTAATGCATTTGAAAATATACTTAAAACAAACTAAAAATGCATTTTAACATACCTTTTTCTGGTAAAGTGTATTTGGGGTGATAAAAAATACACTTGAAGAGTATAAATGCTGAAAAAATGCAGAAAAAAATACATTTGTTTCTGTTAGAAGTGTGTCTTGTCTGCATTTTTAAGTGTATTAAATGCACATCAAATGCAGATAAATACAATGCCAATACTGTTACATGTATTGTAATGGACATAAAATGCACTTGTTCTTGTAATTAAATGCTTTAGTGAATTGAAATAACCTTTTATAACGTTTTAACAATTAATAATACCTTTTTATATAAATTTTCTTTTGAAATGTGACACTTAAATGATTTTTGCACCACTAGTAAGAGATATAATTTGTGCTCATAATGCTTTATCATTACACTATATAATATCATTTGTTGTATGAAAATTACCAGTTAAATTCATGTGAAAGCTCAAGAGATCAATAGCAGCGTGCTATACCCTGCTCCTTTTTACATGACTTGATGGTATTTAGTCCCCAATTCTACATGGCCAAGGGAAAATTAATGTGCAGATTTGACAAATAAGTCTTAACTGGGATCCAATAGGCAGACTTTCATATTACTTGTATTTAATTTAAATCATGATCTGAATTGCTCTTTGGCAAGTCTTTGTTGGTCACAGTATTCAACTGAATTTTGTTCACTTTGTAGTGATTATATTTTCTATATTTATCAGACAACATCTTTCTTCAAAAGTTTAACAGGATTGCTTGGTTAATTTAGAAACAAGATCAATGCATCATAACATAAAATGAAAAAAATGTGTAATAGTAAAAATGGCAGCAAAAAAGCACTAGATTATCTGCCTTAAATCTGAGACGATATGTTGATGTTGTGGAATTTCCCATAAATAATGTGTTCCATAGTTGTATAATTGTAAAGTCACATGCATGAGTGGTGTCAATGTCACAATACCAATTAAAGCCTATAATTTACTCAAACAATTTGAAGTTTGATGTGTGTTTTTTTCAAGATCTGTTATATATAATTATATATACATGTATATATATATATTGTTGAAAAGTTAACATGCAATAAGTTTACTGTAATGAAGTGACAAATAGTTTTACTGATTTGGTTGGATGCATATATGCAGATATATCATGGTTTGTGCAGAGGACAGTAGCAAAAACAAGAGCTGTCTCCGTAGGATGACATACGCCCCCGATAAACGCTTTAATAGAAGTTATTAGCATTTTTCAAAACCTAAACGCCAACCCTAAGTTCATGGTCAAAGGGGTCATAATTTGTGTGTGTATGGGAAGGCCTTGTCCATATACATGTACACATGCATACCAAATATGATTGTTACATCTGAAGGGACATAGAAGTTATGAGCATTTTTTCGAAACCTAAATGCAAAGTGTGACGGATAGACAGACGGACAATGCGATCACTATATGCCCTCCTTTGGGGGCATAAAATGTGTTTCACATTGTTTTGGTACATTAGTAATGTAGTAAAAAGAACAGAATCATCAATTATAAAGTTATTGATTATAAAGTGTTGCTGGCATATTTGATGCATTCATCTAGCTATAAGAAGGTCCCTGTTTTATCCCCACTGGCAATGAGTGAGGGTTCTCAAAATCTTTAAACAATATGAATAACTACATATAGGGTCGAGAGCCTTGTTGATATGGGGGCTAAACACCTGAAGTCAAAGCGACGCAGGTTAAAGGCCGAGACCGAATAAATAAACCAGAGGCCGCATGAGCCTGCTATACTCTGAACAAGTATTGTTTCTTCTCAGAAAACTGGCTTAAGTGTCTTACTAAGCTTTAGACTTTGAGTTTCAGTGCAATCAATCTTAAATAAATTGGTCAAATTAAATAATAATTTGTAAAGAATAAACATTCTGCATAAATTCAATTATTTACTTTACCTGTGTGCATGAATCATTTCAGTCTTGATGGTTAGTGAACTATGTCAAAAGCACCATATCTATGAAACACTTGTATTTTGAATATTGCAATGTTCCACAGAAATGATGCTGATGATAATTCTACACGATAATGAATTACAGTCAGTGTATCTATTCCGTCACACCTTACGCTTTTTCGCTGCAAATTTCTCACGTGCGATAGACACATTTCTCTATTTTCGTATGATGAGAGACACTTTTTTTTATCGATAATTTAAGACTTACTTGAATTAAATCGAGCACGTGTAAGTAGGTAAAACCACGCGTGTAAACCTGCACCCGACGTGTCCGTTTGCGATAGCAGAGAAACTATTCCGAATCGCATATCTATTTTTAGATGTGTGCTCTCGGGGGTCATCTCAAAATGATTTTTGACTGTCACTTTGAGCAGATTTTTGTACAAAAAGGTATCGAGACATTGTTACAAAATATGGGGTGTAAATAAAAAACACGATTAAGTAATAATTTTACAATTTTATTTCTAGCAAATCAACTGCCTGTTGAAATAACACTTTCAATGCTGGATATTTTTTGCGTGTCTTATCAACAATGTGTTTCAAAGATAACACACACATTTGTGTAGTTGAATCTTTGTTACAAACTGTCTCAAATCATTTTGGCTATTTTGGAAGGCTGAGCTAATTGGATGCAAGTGCTTAAATCCAGTCCATAGACACATTAATTCCAAATCTTGAAATGCAGCATTGAAAGGTTTAAAATCAATAACAAGGGATTTTCATGTAAGTACCAGCTGTCTATACACAAAGTTTGGTGTTCATTATGCAAGGGTACTTAAGTTATTTAGCAAATCAAACTCTGAAGCCCACCCACACACCAGCTACAAGTGATCACATTATACAACCTGTCATAAATGACAGGCATATTCAAATGGCCACAAGTATATTTTGAAGTGAATCATTAAACAAACCTACTGGCAATTGTGGAGTACTGTATTGCATATTAGTATAACATATCATTTGACTCTGTTGAATGGCCACAAAGATTTTCAACTTTTGTTTACAGACACTGGACCAACCCACCGATGTGAATCCAATTCAGCCCCATACTTTGTACATGGGGTAAAATAAAAAAACCTAAATCCTTTTGTGTTCACCTTGTTGCACAATGTGATCAACTGATCATGTGAGAAAATACCACATGTACCATACTGTATTCATTTTTATTACAGTTCATACTGTATGTAACCTTATATGTTTACATTTATTAAAGGCAAATATTTCCTATGATATCATAGTTTATTTATACAGTACTGCGTGAGTATAACATACATTTTAATTTATAGCTAAGTTAAGTATGAAACTGTGCTCTGTATTCAATGAATTTGAAAATGGCTTTAGGAAGTTCACAACTAAGATACACACAGCAATCAAAATGGTATTTAAGTCAAAATTGTTATGTGTACCATTATAAGATGCACATTATACTTTGAAATATTTTTTACCGCATAACTATTTAATTGATTAAGATAATTAATTACCCGCTTTACAGATTTTGCTGCCTCTACAGCTGGACTACAATGTACTGATGATCTGTTTGTCTTCTGCTTTCCCATGGCAATTGTATCTGCAAATGTAAATGATATAACAAGTGTTAACCCTTTACAATGCAATAACAGGGTTTTACAAGATTTTGATGATGACACTAGATATAATTGTGATAAAAGGAGAAATTGCTCAAATTTGAGCAATTTCCCTTTTTATCAAAATGATATATAACCTTCTAAATCAACTTTGTCTTATTACATTACAACTTAGTGTGTTATCTGCAACCTCTTTCAGTTTGGGATGGTCTAAACCTAAAAATTAAGGTAATGCGGGCTACACAGAATGTTTCATGAATATTTAGAAATCCGCCAATTTATTTGAATTAATATTATAACTTTATCTTTATAATAATATCTGTCAGCATATACTCTTTAAATTTGTTCTGAGACAGCATACATTTAGCATTTCCCTAATGCAAAGAATATTATTCAATGCATTGGATAATTTGTGTAAATATTGTGACAAAATTATAAACTGCTCATTAATGAGCCTGCAGCAGGGATATAGTGAACACATTGTGACACACTGTGAATAATGAGACCAATTATTTGAAAGAATTCATCATAGCTTTTGTTTATAATAGTGTTCATACATGTATATGTGTGTGTGTGTGTGTAATCACATGAGCTTGAAATTCTATCACTACATAAAGTCTATGCATAAATTATTAAAAAAATACCCCACCCACCCCTCTTCTCTATATATAAAAAGACAAGCTGTCTTTTTATATATAGAGAAGAGGGGTGGGTGGGGTATTTTTTTTAAATAATTTATGCATAGACTTTATGTAGTGAAAGAATTTCAAGCTCCTGTGGTGTAATTCTGACAGTTAAGACAGTTTGTCTGACCACTGAAAGTTTATTTATTTTCATTACACATTTACAAATGGGAGAAAATATTGCAAACATTTTATTTCAAGGCATACTTTGCATGTCAACCAAGTTTAATGACGAACTATAGCATTAAACAACAGACCAAATCCGCAAAACATGCACCAAAAATGTTTGTCGAAGTTACGGTAATGTTTATACGGCCCCCGAGTTATGCATCCAGGTGGTACGGAATAGATACACTGACTGGCCTTTATATAATGGTGTTTATCTTTCTTAAATGAAGGTGGAAATGCATATTGATGACTGTAACGAGTAAAATATATATAATTCAAGAAAATAACACGAACCTTTTGGTAACCTCGGTCATTGAACAGATTAATGTTGTCCACCGACTTTTCAGACGTCCGAAAAAACGCGCCGGAAATTCAACCGATCTGAAGCCTCGTTTTGGAAATCCAAGCGCTGGCAGACCAAGAGTTCATACATTTTGTAAACATCCATTCAGTAGACAAAGAAATAATTACTTTACATGAAACAACAGACAAAATTAAGTTTCTAAACATACTCTCTCCGTACCAGCCATTCAATCTAGAAATATGTCGGAATCGGACAGGAGCCGGAATAGATAAACTGACTGTAACTGATAGGAGTACTTATAAGTTTTAGTATTGACATCGAGTAAATTTAAAAATTAAATCGACTGTTTTCGTTATATTTTGTGAGGTACGAGGATTGCTTACATAAACTTGATTAAGTATGAAACACATCACTCATTGTATCAGCATGGATGGCCGAGTGGTCCAAACGGTAGACTTTTACTCCATGGTGTCAATGGTTCGAGCCCATTTGAGGGTTACTTTTGCTCGATTGGTCATTGTCGGCTCGGGTACTACTTACATGTACCCCGGGTACTCTTAAGTATACTTACATGTACCCCGGGTACGGTAAATATACTTTATCGTACCCGGTCGATTTTAGACTGTACCCGAGTTATATTCCCGCCCAAAATCCGATGTCGTAAAATGCGCTACCGATTATCTTAAAAAAACTTCTCTTTTAACAAAACTGCATCAACATGCTTTTTGAGTGTAAGTTTCCATAATATAGAGGCCATCTGACAGAAAATTGACATACATGTGAATATAATAAATTTCAAAAAGTAGCCGACAAAGACCGATTTAGCTTTACATTTCCCGGGTACGTTTTAGTATATTTACTGTATCCGGGGTACATGTAAGTATACTTAAAAGTACCCGGGGTACATGTAAGTAGTACCCTACCCAACAATGACCAATCGAGCATTACTTTTATATTTTTATTCAATTTTATTCTCTTTTTTTTTATTGCAGGTTTTTAGATCCAATGTTTGCATTTATCAATACAGCATAGAGTCTATAATGAAAAAAATAATGTGGGGAGTTCTTATGTTATAGTTAGATTTTGTGACATTTAAAGGATTGCTTATATAAAGTATAAAATAAAACACTGGCTATATGGGAGCACTGATGGCCCATTGGTTAAAGATTTTACTCCAAGGGTCAGTGGATCGAGCCCAGTTAAGGAAGACTTCCTTTCTTTTTTTTTTATTCTTTTTTTTTATTGAGGTATTTTGCTCAAATGTTTACTTATCAATTTAAAGTATTTAATAACAAACTTCAATACATGTCTAATCTAATCTGTGAAAATGTCCCTTTGAAATTGCTAGTTTTCCTCTTACATGCCCTTGTATTTTAAGATAGAATACTTTCCTCTCCAGAGGAAAGAGGTATGGGTATGAATCCCATCGGGGGCTTCAGAGGATGATTCATTTTGAGACAAATGTTAATATTTGCTTTAGTGTATCCCAAAATTAGCCTAATACTAAATTATAACTGTAAAATATAATTCAAAATAATGTTTGTTTCTATATACATTGTGATCCATGGATATGAACATTCAATTATTCAAGAAACATGGATGATTTGAGGGAAGAATACGACAGCAAACTTAGAATGGACATTCATTTAAGATTGTTAAGTAACCAAAACTATAAATGTTGTAAAGCTTAAAATTTTGAATGACGTCCTTGCTTCTGGACAGCAGAACAGTTTAGGCATAAATGATTACTCTTTTTCTTTAGAATCAACATTGATGCATTATTACTTAAGCAAAGTTGAACTTTTTAAAAACTCGATGAATTGGGAACTGAATTTTTCATGTTCGTAACCAGTACTGAACATAATGTTACTGGTGAACAAATGCCTCTTCTCTTTACACTCTACAGGAAGATGGTGTTTTTCATAAATATCCAGGTTAATTTGTATAAATACCGGGTAAGACCTCGTATCATATTTATATACATGTAAGCTATACATTTATGATGATGACATTTTGTGTTTCGCTGTAAATTTACAGAGAAAATATACTACAACGCATGTCACCAGAGTTGTTAAAAGGGCATTTAGACAGTATTGTCCCTGACTTTTGCCCATTTTGACATATTCTTATAAACAAGAGGGCCATGATGGCCCTGTATCGCTCCACTGCTGAAAAAAAGGCTGAAAGAAATATTCTCGGCATGTGCAAATACTTAAATATAGGCCCTATTTAAGCACATGTACACTTTTGTGACCCCCTGGGCTGGTTCAAAAAACCCAGGGGCATAATTTGAGCAAACTTTGTAGAGGACTACTATACCTCACTACATACAAAATGTGGTAGACCTAGGTCCTAGAGTTAAGGATAAGAATATGTTAACAGTTTTCACAAAATAAGCAAGATATAAGCGTATAATATAATGTTCAATTTTGTGACCCGCGGGTCAGGGTCAAATTTGACCCAAAGGACATAATTTGAACAAACTTGGTAGAGGACTATAAGATGTTACTGCATACCAAATTTGGTAGCCGTAGTCCGAATAGTTTTCAACAAGAAGATGTTTAAAGATTTCACAAAATAGGCGCTTTATAAGCGTTTATTCAATTTTGTGACCCCTGGGGCAGGGTCAAAGTTGACCCCAGAGGCATTATTTGAACAAATTTGGTAGAGGTTTATCAGATGCCACTACATACAAAATTTGGTAGCCCTAGGCCCAATGGTTATGAACAAAAAGATTTTTAAAGTTTTCACACAATAGGCCCCATTTAAGCATATGTTCAGTTTTGTGACCCCCCGGGCAGGGTCAAATTTGACCCAAGGGGCATAATTTGAACAAACTTGATAGAAAACTATTAGATGTCACTACATACAAAATTTGGTAGCCCTATGCCTTATGGTTAAGGACAAGAAGATATTTAAAGTTTTCACAAAATAGGCACTATATTAGCATATAATCAATTTTGTGGCCCCCAGGGCAGGGTCAAATTTGACCCCTGGGGCATAATTTGAACATACTAAGTAGAGGACTATACAATGTCACTACATACCAAATTGTGTAGCCCAAGGCCTAATGGTTATGGACAATTTTTTTTTTTAAGTTTTCACAAAATAGGCATTATATAAGCGTTTGTTCAATTTTGTGACCCCCGGGGCAGGGTCAAATTTGACCCCAGGGATAAAATTTGAACAAATTTGGTAGAGGACAATAAGATGTCACTACGTACAAAATTGTATAGCCCTAGGCCGGATGGTTCTGGACAAGAATACATTTGAAGTTTTCACAAAATAGGCCTTATATAAGCATATGTTCAATTTTGTGACCCCCCGGGGCAGGGTCAAATTTAACCCCAGGGATAAAATTTGAACAAATTTGGAAGAGAACTATAAGATGTCACTACATACCAAATTTGGTAGCCCTAGGCCCAACGTTTATGGACAAGAAGTTTTTAAAGTTTTCACAAAAAAAGGCTCCATATAAGCGTATGTTCAATTTTGTGACCCCCAGGGCAGGGTCAAATTTGACCCCAGGGGCATAATTTGAACAAACTTGGTAGAGGACTATAAGATGTCACTACATACCAAATTTGGTAGCCCTAGGCCCAATGGTTATGGACAAGAAGGTTTTAAATTTTCACAAAAAATTAGCCCTTTATAAGCATATATTCAATTTTGTGACCCCCGGGGCAGTTTCAAATTTGACCCCAGGAGCATAATGTGCATAAACTAAGAAGAGAACTATTACATGTCACTTCATACTAAATTTGGTAGCCCTGTGCCATACAGTTATGGACAAGAAGTTTTAAAGTTTTCACAAAATAGGCCTTATATAAGCATATGTTCAATTTTGTGACCCTCGGGACAGAGTCAAACTTGACCCCAGGGGCATAATTTGAACAAACTTTGTAGAAGACTATAAGATGTCACTACATACCAAATTTGGTAGCCCTAGGCCCAATGGATATGGACAAAAGATTTTTAAAGTTTTCACAAAATAAGCACTTTATAAGCATATATTCAATTTTGTGAACCCCGGAACAGGGTCAAACTTGACCCCAGGGGCATAATTTGAACGAACTTGGTAAAGGACTTAATATGCCACTACATACCAAATTTGGTAGCCCTAGGCCAAATGGATATGGACAATAATTTTTTAAAGTTTTTTACAAAATAGGCCTTATATAAGCATATGTTCAATGTTGTGACCCTCGGGGCAGGGTCAAACTTGACCCCAGGGACATAATTTGAACAAACTTGGTAGAGGACTATAAGATGCCACTACATACCAAATTTGGTAGCCATAGGCCCAATGGTTATGGAGAAGAAGTTTTTAAAGTTTTCACAAAATAGGCCTTATATACGCATATGTTCAATTTTGTGACCCCCGGGGCAGTGTCAAATTTGACCCCAGGGGCTAATTTGAACAAATTTGGTAGAGGACTATTAGATGTCTCTACATACCAAATTTGATAGCCCTAGGCCCAATGGTTATGGGCGAGAATATTTTGAAAGTTTTCACAAAATAGGCCTTAAATAAGCAATTTTCAATTTTGTGACCCCCGGGGCAGGGTCAAATTTGACCCAGGGGCATAATTTGAACAAATTTGGCCAGTGGAGCTAAAAACTGATTCTTTGTTTAGCATGCAAAGGGGATGGAGGAACATTTGTTGGTGCCTTTATGAAAAGTTGTTTCATTGTGTGGAAAATTGAGTTTAAAAATGTATACACAATGCCTAATATGTGGCAAATTCCAACAATGTCTGTGGTTTTTCATGTAAAAAATAAGAGATGTGTTTGTCAGAAACATAATGCCCCCTATTGCGCCGCTTTGAAGCCATATATTTGACCTTTAAAGATGACCTTGACCTTTCAGTACTCAAAATGTGCAGCTCCATAAGATACACATGTATGCCAAATATCAAGTTGCTATCTTCAATATTGCAAAAGTTATAGGAAATGTTAAAGTTTTCGGACAGACAGTTAGCACATATAAGTTGGTTTTACAAATTCACTGAGTGTAAACATTGGGCACTTATATAGCTCAACGTGACCGGGAAACAAATTCTTGTGTTCTGATTTACATATTTACACTTGCAAAATTTAAAGTTAAGAATGGTAATTGTTCTCTTATTGCCAACAACTGCATAAATCTTAACATTGTAAACTGGTTGTTTTGTCTTTATTACTACTTTTGTACATTCTTTTGTATTGCCCTCTTTCTATTAACTTTCAACATATATATTATATCCAGTAATTGTAGATATCAGATGTTTTGTGATGTAAATGTGTAGGGTTCTTGTTACTTGTCACACCCATTTCCATTTCATAATGCCTTAACACTGATGTAGGATATTAGTGATTTTTGATTATTGTATTTATGTAAACTTATTTTATATGCTGATGAAAGTGTCATCCTTTATTTTCACAAAGATCCTAGTATCATCAGTAGTGTTTTTTGTAAAGAACTTGAAAATTGTATTAAATGGTTAGTGGATAACAAACTGTCTTTACACCTTGAAAAAACTGAATGTATAGTGTTTGGTTCCAAAAGGAAATTATCTAAACTTCATAATTTTAATGTAAAATGTAATGATCACACTATTGTTTCTCAATCATCTGTTGAACACCTTGGTTCAATATTAAACACTGATTTTTCTGCTACATCTATTGTTAATAATATTATTAAAAAGGTGAACTCAAGAATAAGATTATTCAGGGGCGTAGCTAGCATTTTTTGAGCTGTAGGCCCAAATATGTTACATCAAAACATACATCTTAATGTGATACTAGTAACAAGATAATAGTATCACCAGTGCTCTCTAATAATATATGCTAATTACTATTTGATCTCAAGACTATAGTCTCAAGTTTAAATGAATGATATTTGTATGTGTATTAATGCCACCATTTTTGTACATTTGCCACCCATATATAGGACCCTATTGGAAATAAGTTGCAAAACTTTCATGGGACATCCTGTGGTATATATATATCATGTCTTGATTTCAACATCTTGTAACTACTTGTTATTTCAGATCTCTGCTAAATACACTGACTAGTTACTTGTAACTGAATTTAACTGATTAACTTTGACTGTGATATTCAAAATGTGATATATCAATGCATTGTGACCCAAAACCTGTGATAATTGTTTTCCAATTGTTAAATGTTGTAAATTTACTGTATTGTATGATCTGTACTTGTATGAAATATATATACATATGCATGAATAATTCAATATTTAGAAAAGTGTGACTGACACTGTTTCCAGACATATAACAGTTAAATTACTTCATGTCAGTAATGGCAGTCAGGGATGGAAAATATCTTTTTTACAATTGTTGCCTGCACTGACGACCATATTTAGTGTTTTTGTTTCCCATCTAAAGAGTACCGACCCAAAACCATGGGCATGCCTGTGATATGTATTTTAAAGTTTCTTAAAAGATAAATAATATAAATTTTAACAACACCACTGCTCGGTTTTAACATTTCCAATACAGTATGTCTTATTTTTGAGAGGCCATTCAGAATTGAGTTCATTTCCAAGGGCAAAGTTATGCCTTAATATATTAATATTACCAAACTGAACATTGTTACACTGTCCCTAATTTTAATGGCACTGGATTGTTTAAGGCTTCGAAAAGCTATTTGCCTGGCCGGGATAACAACATCTGGAATTAAAATGCCTAGGATAAAATATAAACAATATCTGCCAGAAGTACTGTAGGGTTTACATCATCAAATGGATAGAAAGAATCGTTTTTCAAATTCAATCAAGCCCCACTCAATGTTAGTTCTCTGACATTGAGATACAGTTTATGACTGCCTGGCTGGTCACTATAATGCCATTGGGACCAACGTGGAGTTTACTATTTCTTATATTACACCAAAGAGTTTTCTCTGTACCACTGTACAGTGTTGTACGATTGTTTATGGTATAGAAAATAAACATATTGATTAAATCTCAAAGTTTGTCGCCTGCAGCCGAACATCAGCAATGGTGCAATGAATATATTTAAGAAATACTGATTCTTTTAAGTTTGAATAATGTTGTTGTTTTCACTTCAATAAACAACTAATTGGCTTTCTTAACATTTTATTAAAATTTGAATATTTTGCATGCAATAATATCTAATTTTAAACAATAACATTAATAAATATTCTATTATATTACTCCTTTGATATTGGTCCTTATATATCTATATTATCGGTTGATTTAGTGCAAATTTACTGGTGTGTAACCCGAACTATATTTTCGGTGTAATATCTTCCGCCTAGAGGCGTTAGACATATCCTTCCACCAAATACACCCGAGAGACGATCGCCGTTATGGCGGAATTGTCCGAGGAGTCCCGATTGTGTTAACGTTATCATTTCACGCGGTACAACACTCTGGATCAGCAGACGATTTATTTCATAAATCAATCTCTGGGTTAATGGTCGCCATCTTTCGAACTACTTTCAAAAGTACAACAACAACAATAACAGTAGAAGACAATTTTAATTGCGAAAAGTTGAAAAATTGAGTACATGTGTCACGGTTGTTGAGTGAAATAGTGTTATTTTCAACTGTGTATGAAGCATGTGAACTGGTAGTGGAATAACCGAATTGTTGGTGGAAATGGAATTTAATACAGTCAGTTTATCTATTCCGGCTCCTGTCCGATTCCGACATATTTCTAGATTGAATGGCTGGTACGGAGAGAGTATGTTTAGAAACTTAATTTTGTCTGTTGTTTCATGTAAAGTAATTATTTCTTTGTCTACTGAATGGATGTTTACAAAATGTATGAACTCTTGGTCTGCCAGCGCTTGGATTTCCAAAACGAGGCTTCAGATCGGTTGAATTTCCGGCGCGTTTTTTCGGACGTCTGAAAAGTCGGTGGACAACATTAATCTGTTCAATGACCGAGGTTACCAAAAGGTTCGTGTTATTTTCTTGAATTATATATATTTTACTCGTTACAGTCATCAATATGCATTTCCACCTTCATTTAAGAAAGATAAACACCATTATATAAAGGCCAGTCAGTGTATCTATTCCGTACCACCTGGATGCATAACTCGGGGGCCGTATAAACATTACCGTAACTTCGACAAACATTTTTGGTGCATGTTTTGCGGATTTGGTCTGTTGTTTAATGCTATAGTTCGTCATTAAACTTGGTTGACATGCAAAGTATGCCTTGAAATAAAATGTTTGCAATATTTTCTCCCATTTGTAAATGTGTAATGAAAATAAATAAACTTTCAGTGGTCAGACAAACTGTCTTAACTGTCAGAATTACACCACAGGAGCTTGAAATTCTTTCACTACATAAAGTCTATGCATAAATTATTTAAAAAAAATACCCCACCCACCCCTCTTCTCTATATATAAAAAGACAGCTTGTCTTTTTATATATAGAGAAGAGGGGTGGGTGGGGTATTTTTTTTAATAATTTATGCATAGACTTTATGTAGTGATAGAATTTCAAGCTCATGTGATTACACACACACACACACATATACATGTATGAACACTATTATAAACAAAAGCTATGATGAATTCTTTCAAATAATTGGTCTCATTATTCACAGTGTGTCACAATGTGTTCACTATATCCCTGCTGCAGGCTCATTAATGAGCAGTTTATAATTTTGTCACAATATTTACACAAATTATCCAATGCATTGAATAATATTCTTTGCATTAGGGAAATGCTAAATGTATGCTGTCTCAGAACAAATTTAAAGAGTATATGCTGACAGATATTATTATAAAGATAAAGTTATAATATTAATTCAAATAAATTGGCGGATTTCTAAATATTCATGAAACATTCTGTGTAGCCCGCATTACCTTAATTTTTAGGTTTAGACCATCCCAAACTGAAAGAGGTTGCAGATAACACACTAAGTTGTAATGTAATAAGACAAAGTTGATTTAGAAGGTTATATATCATTTTGATAAAAAGGGAAATTGCTCAAATTTGAGCAATTTCTCCTTTTATCACAATTATATCTAGTGTCATCATCAAAATCTTGTAAAACCCTGTTATTGCATTGTAAAGGGTTAACACTTGTTATATCATTTACATTTGCAGATACAATTGCCATGGGAAAGCAGAAGACAAACAGATCATCAGTACATTGTAGTCCAGCTGTAGAGGCAGCAAAATCTGTAAAGCGGGTAATTAATTATCTTAATCAATTAAATAGTTATGCGGTAAAAAATATTTCAAAGTATAATGTGCATCTTATAATGGTACACATAACAATTTTGACTTAAATACCATTTTGATTGCTGTGTGTATCTTCGTTGTGAACTTCCTAAAGCCATTTTCAAATTC
Organism: Dreissena polymorpha; assembly: GCF_020536995.1. Classification (NCBI taxonomy): domain Eukaryota; kingdom Metazoa; phylum Mollusca; class Bivalvia; order Myida; family Dreissenidae; genus Dreissena; species Dreissena polymorpha. The sequence continues at coordinate 53,603,659 of NC_068366.1, read as the reverse complement.
ATTGAATACAGAGCACAGTTTCATACTTAACTTAGCTATAAATTAAAATGTATGTTATACTCACGCAGTACTGTATAAATAAACTATGATATCATAGGAAATATTTGCCTTTAATAAATGTAAACATATAAGGTTACATACAGTATGAACTGTAATAAAAATGAATACAGTATGGTACATGTGGTATTTTCTCACATGATCAGTTGATCACATTGTGCAACAAGGTGAACACAAAAGGATTTAGTTTTTTTTATTTTACCCCATGTACAAAGTATGGGGCTGAATTGGATTCACATCGGTGGGTTGGTCCAGTGTCTGTAAACAAAAGTTGAAAATCTTTGTGGCCATTCAACAGAGTCAAATGATATGTTATACTAATATGCAATACAGTACTCCACAATTGCCTGTAGGTTTGTTTAATGATTCACTTCAAAATATACTTGTGGCCATTTGAATATGCCTGTCATTTATGACAGGTTGTATAATGTGATCACTTGTAGCTGGTGTGTGGGTGGGCTTCAGAGTTTGATTTGCTAAATAACTTAAGTACCCTTGCATAATGAACACCAAACTTTGTGTATAGACAGCTGGTACTTACATGAAAATCCCTTGTTATTGATTTTAAACCTTTCAATGCTGCATTTCAAGATTTGGAATTAATGTGTCTATGAACTGGATTTAAGCACTTGCATCCAATTAGCTCAGCCTTCCAAAATAGCCAAAATGATTTGAGACAGTTTGTAACAAAGATTCAACTACACGAATGTGTGTGTTATCTTTGAAACACATTGTTGATAAGACACGCAAAAAATATCCAGCATTGAAAGTGTTATTTCAACAGGCAGTTGATTTGCTAGAAATAAAATTGTAAAATTATTACTTAATCGTGTTTTTTATTTACACCCCATATTTTGTAACAATGTCTCGATACCTTTTTGTACAAAAATCTGCTCAAAGTGACAGTCAAAAATCATTTTGAGATGACCCCCGAGAGCACACATCTAAAAATAGATATGCGATTCGGAATAGTTTCTCTGCTATCGCAAACGGACACGTCGGGTGCAGGTTTACACGCGTGGTTTTACCTACTTACACGTGCTCGATTTAATTCAAGTAAGTCTTAAATTATCGATAAAAAAAGTGTCTCTCATCATACGAAAACAGAGAAATGTGTCTATCGCACGTGAGAAATTTGCAGCGAAAAAGCGTAAGGTGTGACGGAATAGATACACTGACTGTACACGTATGTCAGTAATGGCATCTTTAAATTTTAACAAGTTTTTAAGTACGTTGTGGGAATTCACAGATCTACATTAAATTATTACTTAAAGAATGTTATCTTGAAAATGACGAGCTGAAACACACGTTTAATTTTTCATCTTTTTGAGGGGGCCGCCATCTTGTTTTCTAAAGTAGTTCCAAATCCAATATGACGGCCGCCTACGTACATCAGAGAGACGGTGTGGTGTAGCCCACTGTCCGATGCGTTCAGATTGAACGTTAACAGTAACACGTTCACTAGGCGGATGTATTCGTGATACATCAAATATCTCCGGAATTCTCCGTAATCTTGGTTTATGGTTACATTACACTAAATCATTTTGTAATCATCCGTGGTCCCTAAGTAGTGCCTATTTCTAAATAGATCATTTTCTCTTCTGTCTTAAAAGCAATTTAGCGATAGCACCCATTCTTTTTGCCGGTATTTCCCTAATCCTTTGTGAGTCTGTTACATTTCGTTTATTTTATTGGGTACTTCATTGAAAGATGAACGTTTTGGGAGCGTTTATTGCAGTACGGGGCTTTTGTCGAAATCTCACTACCGGAATCCTGTTTTCCGATATTGCCTGAAATTGCTCGAATTCTACTTTCTTATATATTGTAAGAAGGTATATTGTTAGTGCAATTATCTGAAGAGGACAGAGTGATCTTTATATCAGACTTACACAATAAGATCAATAGGAAAGGCAAGAACAATATTTTGTATTGGCATATGTATAATGGGACCTTATTTGACTCGGAATACGTGTAATCATACCTTATGTAATGAATCGTTTGCTGATCCAGAGTGGTCTATTAATAGTGCTCAATTTGTCGTTGTCGGCTCAGGTACTACTTGAAAGTACCCCGGGTTCTCTTAGGTTTACTACAATGTACCCCAAGAAAATAAAGGCAATGGTCGAAGTGTGGGGTACTGTTTAGAATAGTGTGCAGTAAACGTAAGAGTACGCGGGGTAGTTATAAATAGTACGTGGGCCGACAACGACCATGTGAGCCTTAGTTGCAGCTTGGTGTACATGTTAATTTAAATCATAGAAACTTGAAATAGACTAAGAAACGCCTTTAAAATGGCGCAGATACTTTCACGGACGAAACTTTCCCCTTTTATTGGATGTTTCGTTTGAAGGAAGTTTTTTTAGCAAAAATCCAGTTCAGGCGGAAAATGTCACACCTGCATTAAGCCCGGTTTTACCATAATAATAGAAACATAATAGAAATACTACTATTACATTATGATAAAATACTTCTTATAAATTTCACAGTTGTTTGCACTTTGGATCGCTGTAAATTAATATAGCCTAATTACAGGAAAACTGGGCTTATTGCATGTGCTCAAAGTAACGCCCCATATTATTCTATGCAGTTCGAACAGTTTTATCAAGGGCGACAATTGCCGCTTTAATGGAATGATTCGTTCAAAGGAACTTTGTTCTTAGCAAAAATCTAGTTTACGCAGAAATTGACGTACCTGAATAGCCAGTATGGACTGCACATACTGTTCAGGGGCGACACTTTATGCACATGTATTAAACCCGGTTTTACCAGAACGGGGCTCAGTGGGAACTCACGGGCCGCCTAACTTAGTTCAAGTCACGTTCATTAACATGCTCATTGTCGACACAACTTTTGGCGACACATAATAACCCCACCTAATGTTCAATATAAAGTAAGCGTTACCATATTTCTACATCGAAATTTTGTCAGCTTATGAGAAAATCCAATTGGTTTATAACCGCATGCTTTTGCCATCTTGAGTTTTGAGTACATGACCCAACTATATCTGGTACATGGCAGAGTTGTAGAAACATAAGCAATTAAAATATTCGCCTGCAAATCCACGTGATTTGCTATCGCATGCTTGTGCGATGAAAACATAAGGTTCAAGCTATCTGGCACAAATATATCGGTTTCTTGGCAGAGTAGTAGTTACGCGTTAAGTGTGTGTCTTCTTAAAACCCACGTGATCACATGCTTTTGTGACGTTAAACATTAGGTTAAGGTTATACGCACATGACCAAAATATATCGGGTATATGACAGAGTATGAGCTACGTAAGTCATTTTACGATCGTCTTAAACGAAATGCTAAAACTTACATCGGGAAATATTGCACAATACTGTTTGACGTAAAAATAAGAAGTCAACACAACGCGTGCACAAATGCACGCACACAGGTCTCGTGAAAGTACAAGACTGGTATCATTTCAAAGATGAACCGGTCCTCTTCCGATAACCGCATTTAAAATACATGGCATGTGACTTCCAAGAAAATTCAGACACCGGCAACACGGGTTTGATAGTGAAATCTGACCAAACACCATACCAGAATTAAAACGTCCGAAAAGTTGATATCATAAATAACCGAAAAGGGCGTTTCTATGGTTGATTCATTGATTTTATACTAGTAAGGGGGGCGGAACTCTTTAGAATCATCGTCGTCATCATCGTCGTCGATGTTGCCCCCACTCGTTGTGTTTGTCATAATGTTTTAGTAGTATTTCAATTATTATGGGAAAACCGGGCTTAATGCAGATGTGACAATTTCCGCCCGAACTGGATTTGTGCTAAGATAAACTTCCTTTAAACGAAAAATCCAATAAAAGCGGAAAGTTTCGTCCCTGAATTGTGTTAAGCCCCGTTTCCCATAGCGAGGCTGTTATAAGTATTGATAGATTTATCAAACAGACACAGGGTTGGACGATTAACATAGAAAATTCGAATATTGTTTAGATGTTCACATTATTTTACAATTACTGCATCATTATTATGTAATAAGGCAATAATATAACGAAGTACATGATTTTATTTCCGATAGTTAATAATATTTTACGATGACGTGATGTAAGTTGAAGGGTGCATCTCTTTAGATTTGCATGTATATATGAATAATTTAATAACCCAGAATCTGTCTTATAATTGTTTTGGAATTATCCACCTGTTCATTTGTGAAGTTGAATGATCTGGTATAGATTATTAACTACCATATACAAAATAAACAAACAAAAATGCGCAACATTGATTTTACGTCCTGCACTTTTCGAAGGGCGATAATTTTGTAGAAACGACAAAAACAAAATCCTCGTCAGTTTTCTCCGTTTTTAAATCGTTAGAATATAGTAAGACCAGTATAACAAAATCACAGGAAACTCATTCCCTTTACAAATTACAAAATATTACTCAAAAGGTAAAAGAAAAAGAAATCCCTTAAAGGGAATAACGATATTAAAAGCTTTGAAAAGTATTTTAATAGTGGCTTAAAGACTTGTCAACGCAGAATGCTGTCGTGAGGCTGTCCGGTTAGCAAAATAGCCGGTGCACGCGCTTTTCACGTAGGCGACCGGATCAATGCCCTCTTTCGGCGCCGGTGAGTAAATTTGTTGTATCCTGTAAACCTGTGCCCCCCTTACAAAAAAAACAATAACAAAAAAACATACATACCAAAAGACCATATACATATTGACAAATCTTAGAATAAAAACTATAAACAGTCGAAACATGACGGTCAGAAGTCGCGGGACCGACATTATAAGCTTAAAATTCAGCCTACGGCGTTGATGGACCTCACACACTTTGAAATACGCACACATGCCTTCGTAAGACGCAGTTAGAATTTGAACACTGAAGCAAAATAACACACACACATATGTGATTTTTGTTTCAAAATGTCTGAGGAAAATATGTTTTGAAAGGTTGTCCTTGTTATAGTATAAGCATAATTACTATGAAAGTCGTTATCAAATGAATGAACCGAAGTTCCCCTATATGCATGGTCACTTTTTTAAACATAACTGAAATGTTATAAATGTATGTTCGAACGCCACTGGACTAAAATGGCATAACATATGTTTTATTTGTTAAGTCTATTCATCATCAAGTAATTATAAGTAGACATTTGATCACGCTGGCCAGTCGGATACTTTGATAACGGTTTGATATCGGATGGCACATCGATAACAGAGAAAAACATACTTCACGCGCGAATCATAAGTTCCTCATGTTTTAAAATTTATATCCTTAATATTAGTTTTTGAAACACGGTGCATGATGAAATTGATGAATAGTATATAATGTTGTGTTGCAAAGTATGAATTTTAAAGAAGAATAGTAGATATTTGTCAAAATGAGTAAAGTCCATCAGAAAACAGGGAAACATGCTTAGGCGTTAAATAACAAACTCACTGACAACTCATTCCCTTCACAAAATACGATATAGTACTCAAAAAATAATACACTTGATAAAGAAACCTCTAAAAGGGGAATAACGATACCAAAGGCCTAACAACGTATTTAAGTGATTGCTCAAAGACTTTTCAACGCAGAATGCCGTCGTGAGGCTTTTCGGTAAGCTAAATAATCGGCGCTTTTCACGTAGGCGACCGGATGTAGTTCAAATCTTACAACACAAACTATATACAGTCGAAACACGATGTCAACGCTCGAAGTCGCGGGTCCGACTTTTTAAGCTGAAATGGCAGCTATTATTAATGCAGCCTCAGACGCTAATGGACCTCACACACTTTGAAATCGCACACATGCCGCAGTTAGAATTTGAACACTGAAACACACACATATCTTTATTTTGTTTTCAAAATATCGGAGTTAAATATGTTTTGATTGTTTTCCTTGTTATATGATAAGCATAATTACTATAAAAGTTTTTTATGAAAGAAATGAACCTAAACATTGTCACATTTTCAACAGATACTGGAATGTTATACATTATCTTCGTGTTCGAACGTCACTGGAAACGAATACCAAAAATGACATTTCATATGTTTATCTGCTTAGTCTATTTATCATCAAGTAATTGTAAGTAGACACTGTATAACGCTGGTGATGCAGCTACTTCGATAACGGATGGCACTTTGATAACGTAGAAAAACAAAAGCCGCAAACAACATCCAAGTTTCTCTTGTATTTAAATGTATATCCTTAACATCAATTTTTGAGACAACGTACATTGTGAGGTTGAGAAATGGTATATCCTATGGTATTGTGAAGGGGACATTTTATGAACGAATATTAGATATTTGCCAAAATGAGTATATTAAATCTGAAAACATATGATAATACATATTTCAACAGCATAAACATTCTTGGAAATATTGCTGTACAGTGCTTGCTATTCCAGCATGAAGAGTAATTATTGTGCTTGGAATAGTGACATTTTGATAGTACTCAATGAAATATGAACAAAGATGAGCAAGTTATAATAAGTGGTTGGAATGACATTGTGTACACTTTGATTCCCTATAAAGGGCTAGTCGGCAAACGGGGACTGCCAAGAAATGGGCACTCTGATATCCGAGTTGTATCTTCTACTTAAAATGAGTTTATTTATATTGTTACTATTCTTACCAAAGGTGTGTCTTTCCCAGAAAGTAGAGTAACAAATGTGCTTAAAATACTGAAATGGTGCTAGTATCAATGGCATATGAACGAAGATTGAGGATAGTTTAATTGGTGATATGCATGATGGTGTAGACACTTTGATTTCCGATAATGAAACCGTCGGATAACGGAAACTTTTAACAAATTCTGCACTATGATATGTTCTAGAAAGTCGAGAGTACCAGTGTAGTACAAAGGAAGCAGACATCGAGATGATTTCACGCTTAAATGTTCAGATTTTAATCCTCAAGATGTCGTGTCTTAATTTAATATGCCATAAAAACATGCTCATATTCCAAACGGATAAGAAAAATGAAGCAAATGTGCGGTTTCGTTTTTAATGTACGTCATAACAGAAATTGCTTATTGTTACCTGCTTACTATAACAGTGTTCAACAGCTTATTTCGCATTTTTTGGTTCACTTAAACTAGTGTGTTATATCTGTTAAAAGTGTCGGGTAATCGGTAACAGAAGTGCCATTGTCATTAAGATGATCGGCTAAAGAGTTTTGTAACATCAATAGACATATCAATGCTTTATTGCGAATTGACTACACTTTCTACATTTATTTCTAAGAGTTTTCATTTTGTTTAAATATGTACTTAATGTCCAGTTCATGCTGATGGAATTTTATCGGTTTTTTTGCATACAATAAACCGTTCTTCCGTGATTTGCATTCTTCGCAATACGGAGTGCAATACCATTAATCGGCCAAACATTGTTTCGTGTCTGATAAAAGTTGAGGGAGATATGGTAATTAACGTAAGCGTTTACTACTCTATCATTCGTGATGAAAGTTGTTAAAACACGTTTAACTTTGCAATGCATATGCAAATTGCGTCTTTTATATCAGAAATAGTTTGTAATGGAATAATTTTGCGATAGCGCATTTTGAAGCCGTGCGTAAATTATCAAGAAAGTGTGATACAAAATCTTATAACTACCGTGTTACGTACAATCTTAGGTTATAATGTTTAAAGTTTTATATGTCTCAATTTTGACCTTATTACAAAACATAAGGGCTAAATTTTTGTTTTCAACATATTGAGTGAAGTTTAAAAGATAAAGATGTGAACAAAACTGGTTTCACTTTGGCAATCTTGTTTCTACATTGTTAACAAACATGTCTATGACGGCCGTTCACAGCGTTCGTAACCAAGTTTTAACTCATGTCAATGTACAATCTCATACTGGAATGTCAGCAGAGCCTATAAACCAAAAGCGGACCACCAAGGTTCAGCTCGACCAATCTGAACGCATCGGACAGTGGGCTACACCACAACGTCTCTCTGATGTACGAAGGCGGCCGTCATATTGGATTTGGAACTACTTTTGAAACAAGATGGCGGCCCGACGGTTTCAAACCTGACGTAAAGAAGAAACATTAAAATGTGTTGTTTGTAGCTCGTCTGTTTCAAGATTACATTCTTTAAATAATATAAAGTGTAAATCTGTGAATTCCCACAACATAATTACACTTGTTTAAATGGAAAGTTTCCAGTATTGACATTGACTACTCCTTTAGTATTAATTATCAATGATGACTTCATGTAGTCAATATAAATTGCCGCAATAGTCTTTTGATGATTTCTGTTTTGGCAGACTCTTGGCTCAGATTTATTCTGAACGCGAATAATTTCAGCTATCCTATAAATATGAGGTCGATACATGTATACATCGGTAGATTACGTCTAATTATTTGGACTATGACATTAAGTTAATTTTAAATTTTCGCGTTTTTGGTAAATTGAGAAAATTTTAAAACAATGTTTCAGATTCGCATATTTTGGTTTTAGTTATGATATTTGCAAGGAAACAGTAATACTGAACATTAACCGTGCTCTAAAATAGCCATTATATGCATCTTTTGACGATTTAAAAGCCTGAAAATTATACAGCGTTGCAACGCGAAACGATTGAATACTTTGGAGAAATCTGTTGTTGTCCTTGTATTTTGTGAAGCTATAAAGAATGCTTATATATAGTATAAAATACATCCTTCATTCAATAAGCACGGATGTTTGAGTAGTCTAAATGGTAGACTTTAAATCCAGGACTCTAGGGGTCAGTGGTTCTAGCCCTGATGAGGGCTACTTTTTTTCCTTATTTTAATTCTATTCTTGATTTTTAACTGGCACCTTTAAATTGACTGTTTTCGTTTTAATTTGTGACACTACAAGGATTGCTTACATAAAGAATAAAATACATCACTCATTGTATAAGCATGGAAGGCCGAGTGGTCTTAGCGGTAGACTTTTACTCCAGGGGTCAATGGTTCTAGCCAAGTTGAGGGTTACTTTTTTATTTAATTTAATTTTATTCTTGTGTTTTATTGGAGCTTTTTATATTGAATGTTTACATTTATCAATATTGCATTTAATGACACAAATAATTTGGGAGAGTTCTTTTTTTATTGTTTGATTGTGTGATATTTCAAGGAATGCTTATACATGTATTAAGTATAAAATAAACCACTGACTATGGAAGCACTGATGGCCCATTGGTTTAAGCGCTTGACTTTAACTCCAAGGGTCAGTGGATTGAGCCCAGTTAAGGAAGACTTCCTTTCTTTTTTTCAGCATAGCTGTTTAACGTCACTTTTGACCTTAGTTTACCTTTAATCATGACAAGTCAAATTCATATAAAAATTCCCGCCAGTAGGTCCCAAATGATTACATTCGAATTGTACATTAGCTAATAATACAAAAATCACTGTAAACAATGGGTTCATATCATTTGAACAGAAATATGAATATATTTTTAAGAACATGTACATGTTAATTACAATAAATTAAAAACATGATTAAAAACATTCTCCAAACATTACACCGAAACGTTTTTCCTTAGTTTAAGAAGCATTATAGCATTAATCACATGTCTCTAAAATTAAAAGAAGCTATTGTTTACATGCCGTAACGCTCACACTAAACACTACAAAAACACACACACAAAGTGTAGCAAAGGTACACAAAGTCAAACACATGCTGCAAGGTCCAATAAACCCACTGTAAGTCTTGGATTGCCTTTGTTATACCTTGCCTGGAATTATATCAAAACTACTGTAGACCAAATAAAAACAGTTATTTATGTTAAAATCTTTGTTTCTCCTAAATATATTCCCACAATAGTCTTAAATTTATTAAATAAAGGAAACACTGGTTAACTTATTTGTGTTTTGATCTGACTTAACTTGTCTTTGTAGCCTTTGCTAGACTGTGTGTGTCTTTGCAGTGTTTAGTGAGACCCACTCTTATCTAAATTTGTAAACAGCATAGTTAAACATGTCAATGTATCAAGTCAAAAAATGTAATAATTTACACTAGTGTTAGTCTATTGCAAGATTTAGTTCACTGATATATTAATTAAATGTGTTATTACTATTAATCACTTCAAGTGGCATAATAATCAATCAGTTGTGTATTGCGCATCAGACCAAAGAAAGAATTGACGCTTGCTGAAGAACTTTTTATTTCAAGATGGTGAGCATAATTAATGGTAGATTTCACCAAGCGCTTATTATATATAGTTCTGCGGGTTTTTCAATGTACATAACCTCAATAGCTTTTCTGCCATTTTGTTTATCGGATGCAATTTAGTTCAAACACCCATATACCAAACGATTGACTGCCCACAATGTTTACCTAATTCTTGATTATGGACATTTTATGTGCAAATTATCGCGTTATATAATTGTGTTGTTACCAGTGCAGCAAGCGCCCCTTTTTTTCAACAACGATATGTTAAGTCATTGAAACTTTTAAAGTGTTTTCTGTTGAGTTCAGTAACAATGTTTATATGTGAATATCTGTAATATTATATAATATATTGTTAAGTGTTTTTTTTAGTAAGCTAAACTTTTCAGTACATTATACTTTCTTGAAGAAATTTGGATGAAATAATCCCAGAACTTTCCAAGCAAATGTTCTGTGTACATCTTTTTTTCTTTATCTGTTTCTTTTACATTTAAAATACTAGTTGGAAACTGTGTAGAGCTATGATGGTCCCAACTTTGTTTTTGTATATGATCTGATGAACATGACCATTCCAAAACTCTATTTTACTGTCTGTTCATGTCAATCTACTATCTAGTCAATTAATATTTCTGTGTTTTTTGTTTAAACTATTTGGGATTATTTTGATGCATGTTACATCAATTAAAAAGTGTTATTTCTTACCGTACAAGTAATCAAACGTTTTATCTTGTAAAATGTTGCAACTCGGCCCTGTTTGTATATAAAGTTCATTGAACATTATATAGATCTTAATAGTTAGTGCAGCCCAAAATGTCATATTTAGTTATTCTCATTATTTGCTACTTAATTGCTAGCATAAGAAACATACCATTGTAGTTATTTGAATATTTGTTTCGATTTAGTTGTTGCAGTTTCTTACCGCCTCACTGTCACATGTACCAACACATGTACTCACAGATGTAAATAAGCAAACACATTTTCAACAAGTTGTTGGGTTATGTGTCCAGATTTTTATGGGGATCAATAATCTATTGAAATAAAAAAGGCATTAAATTGTTTCTATAACAAAAAGGTGGTTTTAAATAATCTTTTTCTGATTTCAGGTTCAGTTGTGGAAAAACATGAGTTCCTGATCCAGAGTAGCTTTAAAGGCGAGCCCTTATGATACATGTCATTATCAATGTGACAGTTGCCTTCAATATATTATTTTTAAAAAGCTTAAAACGTTTATTTACACATTTTGTGTCAAGACTTAATTAATCAATTAATATAGTTGACAGAAATAATTGTAACCAATATTATTGCTGTTAATTGGAACATCCTTATAGTGTAAGCAAACACACCTTTCGATATGGAGAGGAAATCCAGGTTCAAATCCTGGTGGGGATCCCATATTAGCAGCAACTTAGATTATGTTCATATTGATTATACAAACAATACTTTTTGTTGTCAAAGTGTGTTGTATTTAATATGCAAATCAAATTTTCATTGTTTTTTGATAATTTTCTCTATCTCACACACACGCAGTAATTTTGTTTTGTTTTACTTCATGTTATGTATCATTCGTATTAGGGCACCATTATTAGGTTCACAAGATATCAGATGTCAAAAACGAAGGCCCATAATTATGTCCTGGCAATTTATCATAATTATAAAACTTTTACTTTGAAAAGAAAAGGGTTCTTCTTTGTTTCTACTACAGAATCAAATAAAATTGTTATTTTTCGTACTATATTACAAAATCAGGATATACGCCGAATATCTTTTAGGCTCCACTGGTCAAAGACAAGCGGGGCTTATGTTATGGTCCTGTGTTCGTCGCGCGTGCGTCTGTCCGCGCGTTAACTTTTCCTTTAAACATCTTCTCCTAAACTTCTGGTCCAATTCTGATGAAATTTCTCAGGAATGTTCCTGGGGTAAACCTCTTTCAAATTTGTTCAAATTATGCCCCTAGGGTCAAATTTGACCCTGCCCCAGGGGTCACAAAATTGAAAATTTGCTTATAAGGCCTATTTTGTGAAAACTTTCAAAATCTTATTGTCCATAACCATTGAGTCTAGGACTATCAAATTTTGTATGTAGAGACATCTAATAGTCTTCTACCAAATTTGTTCAAATTATGCCCCTGGGGTCAAATTTGACTCTGCCCCGGGGGTCACAAAATTGAACATATGCTTATATAAGGCCTATTTTGTGAAAACTTCAAAAATTCTTGTCCATAACCATTGGGCTTAGGGCTACCAAATTTGGTATGCAGTGGCATCTAAAATAAACCTCTACCAAATTTTTCAAATAATGCCTCTGGGGTCAACTTGGACCCTGCCCCGAGGGGTCACAAAATTGAATTAACGCTTATAAAGCACCTATTTTGTGATATCTTTAAAAATCTTCTTGTCGAAAACCATTCGGACTATGGCTACCAAATTTGGTATGCAGTAGCATCTTATAGTCCTCTACCAAGTTTGTTCAAATAATGCCCTTTGGGTCAAATTTGACCCTGACCACCGGGTCACAAAATTGAACATTATATACGCATATATCATGCTTATTTTGTGAAGACTTTTAAAATATTCTTGTCCTTAACTCTAGGACCTAGGGCTACCACATTTTGTATGTAGTGAGATAAAGTAGTCCTCTACAAAGTTTACTCAAATTATGCCCCTGGGGTTAAATGTGACCCAGCCCAGGGGGTCACAAAAGTGTACATGTGCTTAAATAGGGCCTATATTTAAGTATTTGCACATGCCGAGAATATTTGTTTCAGCCTTTTTTTCAGCAGTGGAGCGATACAGGGCCATCATGGCCCTCTTGTTTAATAATTAAGACTATAAATGGTTTAAAGTTTGTGTTTGACGTCCTTGCTTCTGGAAAGCAGAACTGTTTAGGCATAAATGACTACCCTTTTTTTGTTAGAATCAACATTGATGCATTATTACTTAAGCAAAGTTGAACTCTTTAAAAACTCGATGACTGGGGGACTGAATTTTTCATGTTTGTTGCTTACAATTTACTGAATATATAAATGTTTATGGCGAACAAATGCCATCTCTCTTTACAGGGAGATGGTGTTTTTTCATAAATATCCAGGTTATTTTGTATAAATAAGACCACATAACATATTTATATAGTATAAAATGAATTCTGAGCTATACATCTATGATGAAGCCATTATGTGTTTCGCTGTAAAAAAAAAATACAGAGAAAATAGACAACAGCTGCATGTCACAAGAGTTGTTAAAGGGCATTTTGACAGTATTGCCCCGGACTTTAGCCCATTTTGAAGGATAATCTTATAAAAAACTGATTCTTGGTTTAGTGTGCATAGGGGATGGAGGAGCTTTTATTGGTGCCTTTTAAAAAAGTTGTTTCATATTGTGGAAAAATGAGTTTTAAAATGTATACACGATGCCTTAAATAAGTCAAATTCCAACAATGTCTTTGGTTTTTCAATTAAAAACAAGAGATGTGTTTGTCAGAAACACAATCCCCCCTATTGTGCCGCTTTAAAGCCATATATTTGACCTTTAAGGATGACCTTGACCTTTCACCACTCAAAATGTGCAGCTACTTGAGATGCACATGCATGCCAAATATCAAGTTGCTATCTTCAATATTGCAAAAGTTAGGGCAATGTTAAAGTTTTCAGACGGAAGGACAGACAGACAGACTGACGGACAGTTCAAAAACTATATGCCACCCTACCGGGGGCATAAAAACACTGTATTCTTAATTTGTTTATAGGTGTTATTGGTGTCTCCACAGTATTGGAATAACCAATTTACACTTAAGGCTAAAACAGGGCTGATCCATTATATTCACCACGAGGTTCATTAAAATGCTTACTGGGTCAAACATGCAGCATGGGGATACGCGTCGGCCTCTGCCGCGCCACTTCTAGTTACAATTGTTGCCTGCACAGTTGACCATATTTAGTGTTTTGGTTGCCCAGCTAAAGAGTATCGGCCTGGCCAGAATAACAGCATCTAGAATTAAGTTGCCTAGGCTAAAATATAAAAAATATCTGCCAGAAGTACTGTATAGTTGCCATCATCAAATGCACAGAAAGAATTGTTTTTCAAATTCAATCAAGCTCTCCACTTATTCCATCCTGCGAAACCCTTTAGGTGTCTCAATACTGTTAATAGTAAACCCCACTGACAGCCATATGGCTTTTGTCTGTATACAGTTTGTGACTGCCTGGCTTGTCACTATGTTTTTTTTGGGGGGGGGGATCTTAGTGGATTTTACTATTTCTTATAATACACGGAAGAGTTTTCCCTGTATCACTGTACAGTGTTGTACGATTGTTTATGGTATAGAACCTAAACATATGGATTAAATCTCAAAGTTTGTCGCCCTGCAGAACATCCGCAATGTTGTACCGATAATTAATGTAATTTAAGAAATACTGGTTCTTTAAGTTTGAATAATGGTGTTGTTTACACTTTAAGAAACAACTAATTGGATTTCTAAACATTTAATTAACATTTGAATATTTTGTATGTAATGACAACTAATGTTTAACAATAACAGAAACAAATATTCTATTATATTACACCTCAGAGATAATGGTCCTTCTATATCTATATTATCAGTTAATTTAGTGCAAATTTAATGGTGTGTAACCCGAACTATATTTTCGGTGTAATATCTTCCGCCAAGAGGCGTTAGACATATCCTTCCACCAAATACACCCGAGAGACGATCGCCGTTATGGCGGAATTGTCCGAGGAGTCCCGATTGCAGCTCGACCATATTTAGGGTTAAGTCAAGTAAATATGGTGGACAGTGGAAGTGGAAAGTTTGATTATTGTCTCTACTGTGATTAAGCTATTTGGAAACATTTTAATGTATTGAATCTCGGGTTTTAATCAAACGTGAATCGCCTATAAAATATAGAATTTAATTTTATGCGACGATATGCTTATTAATTTATTGACGCAAAACAAGCTTTTATACATACATTCTTCCATTTTTATCAAGATTTTCATACTGCTATCAGTGCCTTTGATTGGATATAATAACCTGTTAACAATCTGACGGACGACGGGGTCATGAAAATAGCATTTCTTAGAATCAACATTTAAAGGATATATAGTTCCACCACAAATTCATCTAACGTCGTGTATAGTCGATCACAAAACGTTGTATGTATATATAATATTGTACATGTGCGTGTTATAAATTCAGGGTATACACGTTCTCTTATTTTTTATAAGGTTCCTATTCACATTGACAATGGTATATCATTGTTTACATAAACGTTTTTCTGTGTGGTCAAAGAGTATAATTTTAGTCATGTGTTTGCGCATTTTTCTGACAATTTAAACTAATTAGTTCCGTGTTCATAAAACTGCATCGTCTGCATTCCCCTCTTTCTCATTAAACTACGCCTGAACCTCATCATCAATTTATTCCTCCATCTACCCCCCCCCCCCCTCATCATGTTAATCAACATCATCATCAACAGAAGAATTATTATAATAGTTGTCTAACTCATTCTCCTTTTCATCGTTGTCGTCGTATTTATCATACTAATCATTATCACCACCATCATCATCGTAGTTATCATCACTTCCGCCATCATTTTGTATCGCTATAAAATAACCACAATAATAAGTATTACATTGGTTGAAATTACTTTCCAATTCTGTGTTGTTGCATCACACTTGTTCATGAAATTGATCACTTTAACTGCCTTTTCAATCGTGATACATCGGCTATCTTGGATTCCTCCGTAAGATAGGCCTCGTGGCTAACGGTCGCCATATTGCCTTGTATTACTACTTTACTACCCAAAAGGTTGTCAGTCTATTGTTATGAGGCTGTATACGATGCGCGTTAAACTAGCGCCAAACTTTTTACCGAAACTTTGATATTAAGAGCACTATTAACGTTCATTTGTGTTGCATTTTTACTATTATCCAAGTGATTTACTTTTCCATTATTATTTAATCACCCTATCATCCAATTTTTAAGATGAAATTACGGTGTTTACAAAACCAACCAAACCGAAAGTGAAACTAGATGCATTACGTTTCGCGATGTAAACATTAAATATTTGTTCAGTTTGAGGAAGCGAATCGATAATAGACGGTGGAATATGAATGCAATACAGACTATCATTGCCGATTGTAGTACTGGCTAAAAAATACCTTTTATGACAGGTCATGTATAGAACGTTAATCAAAATAGTGACCATAAATCACTACAAATGTCTGCGTTGTTCATTAATATAATTAATGCACGTTTCTGATCTAATTGCCTGTATCTAGTTGTAATTACCATGATATTGATAAAATTAAAACGTTTTTTTTCATAAATTAACATAACATGTTTTATTTTTATCATTTAGGTAATATATAATTGTATCATTATCATCATTTAATATTCTGAAAATAATCTAAATTATCATGATTACTTTAAAGTAGAATTTTTAAATTTTTCTCATTATTTTAAATGAATTTCCACATTTGCTTGATTCAAAATAAAATGTATTAATAAGGGTTTCAGTTTTTAATTTTTATCCAATTTTTAAATTAAATTTAAAGTACTAACTACATACATGTATGTGAAATGCTCTTGAGTTCGTTTCCTGGGCCTAGAACCAGTACTTGGGTGTCTCTTGGAAATTTCTTAAGAATGCTCCCACACTGGGGATCAAACCAGTGACCTCCAGATCATTAGGTGGACACCACATCCATTACACATCAGCGACCTTTAATTAGTAAATTACTTTAGTATTGCAGCATTATATAATATAATGTTGCTACATATTTTTGGAAAATGATTAATGTGCAGTACTAAATAAATCTAAATGCATACAATTTTAATTGTGTATATTGTGTGATAATTAGTTACAAATTCACTTTTTTACAGGTATACTGGATTATGAAAGACTGATAACCATAAAATTGACAACTCATCTCCCCAACGATACTTTGTGTGGCTCTTTCTCAGAACAAACCCATAGTCAGTGAGAAAACTACAGTGTAAAAAGACCACTTGATTATGACAATTATGGCTGACCAAGCAAATGTTATCATTTAAAATAAAGAAAACTTCCAGTTCAATATACATTTTATACCAATTATGACATTGACCAACACAGAAAATAATTATAAGGTTGATTTTCCCAAAATTGACTGTTACAATTGGATACTGTTTTAAGCTTCACTCTACTTTGTCTGAAAATAAAAGTCCTAAATGATATAATAGAAACATACATGTTTAATTTTTAGTTTTACAAGTATATATATATATATATATATATATATATATATATATATATATATATATATATATATATATATATATATATATATATATATATATATATATATATATATATATACATATATTATTATATCTTTTTATCGATGGTCAATCAATTTAAGTTTAACTAATATATATATATATATAAATATACATTATATACATGTGTATGCTTTGATTTTTTTCTATTGAAGCCAAATTAATATCCCATTAGATAGATAGATAATATCAGAGCAGTATTCCTAGTTTGTCTGCAAGTACTGCAGAAATCATGAATTATTATTTAACTGAGTCAGCCTTAATCTTTATATTATAATTGTTAAAACAGATTAAGATGTGCATAATACAATTGAGGATGCATCAAGATTAAAAAATGGTACATGTATAAATTAATAAAGAATCAATAACAATCAGAAACTGTGCATTTTTTTCAGTATTGTGTGAAAGGATTTGAAGTAATTATGTGTTTTTGAAATATGATTTATGTGAATTTGAATAAATATATAAAATTTAGTGATTTTCTCAGACAAAACTGTTAATTACATACCAAATAATTCAGAATGTATTATTGTAATATTCATTCGAATTTTTTAGTACAAAAAGCACTTTTCCCTGGCATTTATATTTATAGTACTTGCATATTTTATTATTCTGACAGCATTTACAAACTGTGTTCATGCAAGCATGAAGGGGCATAATTTGAGCAATCTTTGTAGAGGACTACTATATCTCACTTCATACAAAATGTGGTAGCCCTAGGTCCTAGAGTTAAGGACAAGAATATTTTTAAGATTTCACAAAATAGGCGCTTTATAAGCGTTTATTCAGTTTTGTGACCTCCTGGGGCAGGGTCAAAGTTGACCCCAGAGGCATTATTTGAACAAATTTGGTAGAGGTTTATTAGATGTCACTACATACCAAATTTGGTAGCCCTAGGCCCAATGGTTATGGACAACGAGATTTTTAAAGTTTTCACAAAATAGGCCCCATATAAGTGTATGTTCAGTTTTGTGACCCCTGGCAGGGTCAAATTTGACCCAAGGGGAATAATTTGAACAAACTTGGTAGAGAACTATTACATGTCACTACATACCAAATTTGGTAGCCCTATGCCTTATGGTTAAGGACAAGATCTTATAAAATTTTCACAAAATAGGCACTATATAAGCATATAATTGATTTTGTGGCCCCCGGGGCAGGGTCAAATTTGACCCCTGGGGCATAATTTGAACAAACTAAGTAGAGGACTATACAATGTCACTACATACCAAATTGTGTAGCCTTAGGCCTAATGATTATGGACAAGAATTTTTTTAAAGTTTTCACAAAATAGGCATTATATAAGCATATGTTCAATTTTGTGACCCCCGGGGCAGGGTCAAATTTGACCCTAGGGATTAAATTTGAACAAATTTGGTAGAGGACTATTAGATGTCACTATATACTAAATTTGATAGTCCTAGGCCGGTTGGTTATGGACAAGAAGATTTTTGAAGTTTTCACAAAATAGGCCTTATATAAGCATATGTTCAATTTTGTGACCCTCGGGGCAGGGTCAAACTTGATCCCAGGGGCATAATTTGAAAAAACTTGGTAGAGGACTATAAGATGCCACTACATACCAAATTTGGTAGCCCTAGGCCCAATGGTTATGGACGAGAAGATTTGTAAAGTTTTCACAAAATATACCCTATATAAGCATATGTTCAATTTTGTGACCCCTGGGGCAGGGTCAAATTTGACCCCAGGGGCATAATTTGAACAAATTTGGTAGAGGACTATTAGATGTCTCTACATACCAAATTTGATAGCCCTAGGCCCAATGGGTATGGACGGGAGATTTTGAAAGTTTTCACAAAATAGGCCTTATATAAGCAAATTTTCAATTTTGTGACCCCCGGGGCAGAGTCAAATTTGACCCCAGGGGCATAATTTGAACAAATTTGAAAGAGGTTCACCCAAGGAACATTCCCAAGAAATTTCATCAGAATTGGACCAGTAGTTTAGGAGAAGATGTTTAAAGGAAAAGTTAATGCACGGACGCACGATGGACACAGGACCTTTGGCCAGTGGAGCTAAAAATCAAATTAAACATTTAGTTTTGATGTAAAATCAGTTTTTATATGCAAGTGTCTATTTCACTTATAAATTAAAACAGCATATTATACATTATTGAAAAGATTATTCCAAGCTTGATGTCATATTTCAACTTTGCATAGTGTAGTTAATTGAACATTGTATTGAACTGTATGGGCAGCTATATTTTTTAATTTATGTATGTTGTATTATACAAAATGCATTATTTCTACCACAAGTAGACCATATAAGGCCTACTGCTACTAAATAGGCACTGGTATGAATTTGACACTGTTTTTGATGCTCATACAAAACTTTAATTATTACTTCACTTTAGTATATTAAATATTTTCAAGTTTTTGTTCAACATTTTTTGCAAGAGTGTCTTAATACATTTGAAAATATACTTAAAACAAACTAAAAATGCATTTTAACATACCTTTTTTCTGGTAAAGTGTATTTGGGATGATAAAAGATACACTTGAAGTGTATTAATGCTGGAAAAATGCAGAAAAAATACATTTGTTTCTGTTAGAAGTGTGTCTGGTCTGCATTTTTAAGTGTATTAAATGCACATCAAATGCAGATAAATACAATGCCAATACTGTTACATGTATTGTTATGGACATAAAATCCACTTGTTCTTGTAATTAAATGCTTAAGTGAATTGAAATAACCTTTTATAACGTTTTAACAATTAATAATACCTTTTTATATAAATTTTCTTAACTAGTAAGAGATATAATTTGTGCTCATAATGCTTTATCATTACACTATATAATATCATTTGTTGTATGAAAATTACCCGTAAAATTCATGTGAAAGCTCAAGAGATCAATAGCAGCGTGCTATACCCTGCTCCTTTTTACATGACTTGATGGTATTTAGTCCCCAATTCTACATGGCCAAGGGCAAATTAATGTGCAGATTTGACAAATAAGTCATAACTGGGATCCAATAGGCAGACTTTCATATTACTTGTATTTAATTTAAATCATGATCTGAATTGCTCTTTGGCAAATCTTCGTTGGTCACAGTATTAAACTGAATTTTGTTCACGTTGTAGTGATTATATTTTCAATATTTATCAGACAACATCTTTCTTCAAAAGTTTAACATGATTGCTTGGTTAATTTAGAAACAAGATCAATGCATCATAACATAAAATGAAAAAATGTGTAATAGTAAAAATGGCAGCAAAAAAGCACTAGATTATCTGCCTTAAATCTGAGACGTTATGTTGATGTATTGGAATTTCTCATAAATAATGTGTTCCATAGTTGTATAATTGTATAGTCGCATGCATGAGTGTTGTCAATGTCACAATACCAATTAAAGCCTATAATTTACTAAAACAATTTGAAGTTTGATGTGTGTTTTTTTCAAGATCTGTTTTATATACTTATATATATATATATATATATATATATATATATATATATATATATATATATATATATATATATATATATATTGTTGAAAAGTTAACATGCAATAAGTTACTGTAATTAAGTGACAAATAGTTTTACTGATTTGGTTGGATGCATATATGCAGATATATCATGGTTTGTGCAGAGGACAGAAGCAACAACAAGAGCTGTCTCCGTAGGATGACATACGCCCCCGATAAACGCTTTGATAGAAGTTATGAGCAATTTTCAAAACCTAAACGCCGACCCTAAGTTCAAGGTCAAAGGGGTCAAAATTTGTGTGTGTATGGAAAGGCCTTGTCCATATACACATGCATACCAAATATGAATGTTACATCTGAAGCGACATAGAAGTTATGGGCATTTTTTTCGAAACCTAAATGCAAAGTGTGACAGATAGACAGACGGACAGTGCGATCACTATATGCCCTCCTTTGGGAGCATAAAAATGTGTTTCACATTGTTTTGGTAAATTAGTAATGTAGTGAAAAAAACAGAATCATCAATTATAAAGTTATTGATTATAAAGTGTTGCTGGCATATTTGATGCATTCATCTAGCTATAAGAAGGTCCCTGTTTTATCCCCACTGGCACTGAGCGAGGGTTCTCAAAATCCTTAAACAATATGAATAAGTACATATAGGGTCGAGAAAGCCTTGTTGATATGGGGGCTAAACACCTGAAATCAAAGCGACCCAGGTTAAAGGCCGAGGCCAAATAAATAAACCAGAGGCCGCATGAGCCTGCTATACTCTGAACAAGTATTGTTTCTTCTCAGAAAACTGGCTTAAGTGTCTTACTAAGCTTTAGACTTTGAGTTTCAGTGCAATCTATCTAAAATAAATTGGTTAAATTAAATATTTTGTAAAAAATAAACATTCTGCACAAATTCAATTATTTACTTTACCTGTGTGCATGAATCATTTCAGTCTTGATGGTTAGTGAACTATGTCAAAAGCACCATAGCTATGAAACACTTGTATTTTGAATATTGCAATGTTCCACAGAAATGATGCTGATGATAATTCTACACGATCATGACATGAAAAATGATGAATTATTAGATATATTTCTAAATTCCATTTCCACAAACAATTCGGTTATTCCACTACCAGTTCACATGCTTCGTACACAGTTGAAAATAACACTATTCCACTCAACAACCGTGACACATGTACTCAATTTTTCAACTTTTCGCAATTAAAATTGTTTTCTACTGTTATTGTTGTTGTTGTACTTTTGAAAGTAGTTCGAAAGATGGCGACTATTAACCCAGAGATTGATTTATGAAATAAATCGTCTGCTGATCCAGAGTGCTGCCTTTTATTTGTTGGTTGATTCTTACACCTTTGTCTTATTTTGAAAACAAATCCTTGTAAACAACGTTTGAGAATTTCTTCGAAAAGTTTCCAATCAATTGGAATCAATTAGTACATAAGTGATGAATTAGTGCGAAACGAGTTTATTGCGAAACGGGCGGTTATTTCTTTTTTACATTGCAATAAGACACTGCAACCCGTTTTGCAATAACATTGGATTTCTGGGTTAAATACGCTTAATCATGATAGTGTTAAGATCACTGTTATATACATTCTGTGTCTGTGTATCACATTTACTCATGACATTGGTCAATTTCAATGTCTGTTAATTGTTGGTCGAATCTTATACCTCTGTCTTAATATATACAAACTATCTAAATACGACACTTGACTATTTCTTTTTAGCGTTTCAAATCAATTTGAATTACTAAGTTCATGTGTAATGAGTGTATTGCAAAACGAGTTTAGTGCAAAACGGGTTGTTATAAAAATGCACATTGCAATAAAACACTGCAACGCGTTTTGCAATAAAATAATGCATTTCTGGGTATTCTTAACTTAATTCCCAAACTGGTGAACATAACTTCATATATACATTCAGCCTTGTTTTATCATATTGACCATAGAGACGACATTTGAAACTTCCTTTATACCGTTTCAAAGCAATATAAAACAATTAGTATATATGTGATGATTTTATTTCAAAACAGGTTGTTACACAAAATTCACATTGCAATAAGACATTTCAACACGTTTCTCAATACATATATCATGTTTGCGTTATCTTAACTTATGTACTAAATTGTTAAAAATCACTTTCGATACACATTCTGTGTTTTTTTTATCGTATTAATCTCGTATTGGATTTCGAAATTTACCACCTTTCATGCATTTTTATTTTAAATCTAAACTCTCAGTTTTTTTTTCTATTTTTTAAAACAGAATGAATGAATGATTAATTTATTCGGTATATATTATATTATAAAATATACTGGTATGCAAATGTATATGTTATATTATGTAATCAATTATCATGATATGATAATATGATTATACATTTTAATCCCTGATTTTAACATCAATTTTGTTGTTTCTTTAAATTGATATGTGATCAATATTATATTCTAAAACAAACCTTCTTTTTAAGGTATTTAGGAAGACGTGCCGGCCAAACTATTGCAAGTTTGATTTGTCAGCATAATGTTAGAACAACAAACTCTTCAACTATGCACGGTCATCAGCCCCCGCCAGGTCCTGGCCTGTCATTTGTGTCACAAGGAAGTACCACACCTGGTCATGTGTCAGGAATTGGAGAGATAACATCTTACTTAAAGTATGCAAACAACCCTGTCTTAGCATATTTTAATTGATAAAATAATATATTTATATTCAATAAGATTCTATGTGCTTCATAAAGTTTCTTGGTAATATAATTGATTTATCTTTCTTTTTACCAGAAACTTTTTATGTTATGAAAACCAGAGGATATCCGATAGCTGGTTTGTTTTCTGAACCGTTCAGATAACTTGCATGGTGCTTGGTCATGAAATTATTTCAATGCCATTCTCCTCCAATCTCTAGTTGTACAGTAATTGTCAGTTAGTGACTCAAGTATGATAACTTCATCATATAATAAGCTCATACTGGTGAATCAAGAAGCCAAGAAAAGTATTGGTAGGTTCATAAGTTAATACTGGTGAATCAAGTAGCCCAGAAAAGTATTGGTAGGTTCATAAGTTAATACTGGTGAATCAAGTAGCCCAGAAAAGAATTGGTAGGTTCATAAGTTAATACTGGTGAATCAAGTAGCCCAGAAAAGTATTGGTAGGTTCATAAGTTAATACTGGTGAATCAAGTAGCCCAGAAAAGTATTGGTAGGTTCATAAGTTAATACTGGTGAATCAAGTAGCCCAGAAAAGTATTGGTAGGTTCATAAGTTAATTCTGGTAAATCAAGTAGCCCAAAAAAGTATTGGTAGGTTCATAAGTTAATTCTGGTCAATCAAGTAGCCCAGAAAAGTATTGGTAGGTTCATAAGTTTATACTGGCGAATCAAGTAGCCCAGAAAAGTATTGGTAGGTTCATAAGTTAATACTGGTGAATCAAGTAGCCCAGAAAAGTATTGGTATGTTACCTGATTGGCATGATATGAATAAAATAATGTTTAAAATAGCAAACGAATTTCATACATAGTTTTTATGATAAGTTTTAGTGTACATTTCAAAATTACAAATATGCTTATATGTTATTTCAGAGTAAATTGAAGGCAGCCAACAATTGGATGGTGGTGCCAATCAATGAAAAGAAGGGATACACGTACATGCACTGAGTACACAGAGATCATCAAGGAAAAAACCCTTCGATCAAAGTTCCTTTTTGATTCAGCTTATCCAAAGCTGATTGCCTCTACAATTGCCCCTTATATATCCACCTGCGGCTAATGAGGAGCTGCAATATCCAATAGGTCAAGCAACCCGGAAACAATATGAAGATTTACTCATACAAATTGGTACATGGTGTATGTAACTATGTTGTTTTAACTAACTTCAACATAACTGACTATGGGTAGGAACATGTTGTGTGAATTTGGCAGCATGGTTTTATTGGATGTATACCATTGAGTATGAAAGTGCATGTGTGACCCTGGCTGTTTTTTCAGTCAGTAGATGACTTTAGTATTTGAAATGATGCTTGAATTTATTTGTGTAATATAAAGGCGTGACCAAATGTGTGACATTATGGTCGACTGTCCTGTCATCATCATGGTGATAAAATGTGATTTTAATAAGTGAACTGCTTATAAACATAAGGCAGAAATATCATCATACAAGTGCCCTGAAATGCCATGAGAATATGTATTTGAGTTTTAAGTGTGTAAGGTATTGTGAATTTTGTTAATTGTTTTGTTATAAAAATATAGGATCCAAAGTATTCAATCATAGGTCACTCTGATAAAGAAGAATAAGTAAAAACCTTGTCTGGCAAATAACTACATAAACAATGGGCCAAGTTCCAGATTTTTTTGTCACAAGTCAAGACCATTTACAGGAATTGTTGACTCTTATAGGTGTTATGTATCATGATTTGTGTTAAGTTTTTTATGGGAGACCCATGATCAAACATGGTGAATTAATTGTTTTTGTTATTACAATAGAGGATCCAAAGTATTTGATCATAGGTCACTCTGAAACAGAAGAATTTGTGAAAACCTTGTCTGGCAAATAGCTAAATAAACACTGGGCTCAGCATTTTCCTGATTTTTTGTCACAAGTAAAGACTATGAAAAGGAATTATTGACTCTTTTAGGTATAAGCTACCATAGTCAATGTTGAGTGCGTGCTGCACACCACATTTGTTTATGTTCCATTAACAATGACATCAAAGCACAATGCTATAAATAGATTATGTATTGTTTTCCATTGTTTATCAGTCTATAAACAACCATTTATTGTAATAGCCTTACATAAACTGTCATAAAGATGATAAAGTGCTGTTAATTCATAAATAAAAAATTGGTGGAATTTAGAAATAATTTGATCTGTCATACGTTGAAAGTTGGAAACAGTTATTCAAAATGTTATCAATTATAGTTTTGTTTCATGAATATAGAGTATTTTGTTTTGTGTTCAATATGTTATGGATTTTGTTGTTTTGGTTTAAAATGTTCCAATAAATAACATGAAGAAATAAGCAGCTAGTTGTTCAATTTTGATTTATTATTACATGTATATTACACAGCAAAATATTACTGCAAGAATGTTAAGTGAACACCTTATTATAATACATGTTGAGTTCAACACTGAACAAAAGAATATGCATCAATTAAAAACGACTCATAATACATTATTATATGAAACTGCATCATGATTCAAAGGTTAAAGAGCATATAGACAGCTAAAACCTAAATAGGTGAGCCTTGCCCTGGGTAAATGGGGCTTAATGCATGTGCGTAAATTGTCGTACGAGATTAACATGTGCTGATCATACCAATCAGACAGACAATTGCTGCTTTATTGTATTTTTTGTTGAAAGGGAGTCTCTTAGAGAAAATCCAGATAAGGCGGAAAGTGTTGCCCCTGATAAGCCTGTGCAGTCTGCACAGCCTAATCTTGGACAACCTTAAGTACATGCATTAAACCCCCTTTTCCTAGAGCGAGGCTCAAATATTTATTAAATGATTGATAAGTCTTACACATAACATCTTTTAAGAAACTTTCAGTAAAACATGTTTATTTGATGACAGGTACGGAAAAATCAGTAGTAAATTCATAGTATTAATGTGTGTTACATTATAATACTTACATATTGTTGCTGGTTATAAATGTGGAAAAAGTTTGAATATGCATTGCTAAAATACATGTTAATTTTCTAAGAACTGCCCCTTTTATTTAAGGAATACTGTATGTATGCCCCTGTAATATTTCTGACAAAAGAACAAGATAAATAAATAATGATTAATAGAACAGTAAACTTGGTTTTCATTTTGTATACAAAGGATAAATATGTTCTTATTATTTACACTATATTGAAAGAAATAAGATTACATCATTTAATAAAGAATGCATTACTGAAGATTCAAATTTTAAACAACCGTTTATCCACTTAAATGTTGCAAGCATTTTTAAACAACAAGACTAAAAAAGCTGTTAACAATAATTTTATTAACTACTTCCTTTCAAAAAAAAGGCAGGTACAGTTTTGTTGTCGTCCCGTTGAAGGTGTCCATGTATCCAAAGGATGTACTGTGATCAATCTGTGTCCTCCACATCTTCAGTGTCAACACGTTGTTCCAAAACGTTTCCTGGATAAGGAGAGTGAGAGGATCAGTCACCACTTAACCCTTTTTCTGAAAAATATGAACACACAAAAAACTCAAAACCCCTTGCTAAATCTATCTATATATATATATATTAGCTGTTATTGTCCAACTTTTAAGATGCAGGAACATAATGGCCACTGTTTCGACAGTAAATGAGTTAAATTTTCTACACTTTTGATTTTAAGCTGAGACAATAACATGAGTAGTTTTACGTGTTCTATATTCATATTACAAGCAACAATATTTGATAAAGATAAAATGCATTACTAACTCCGTTAAACAGGTCCACAGACAAATAAAATATTTGATATAGATAAAATGCATTGATAATTCCGTTAAACAGTCCACAGAAAAATAACATATTTGAAATAGATAAAGTGCATTATTAATTCTGTTAAACAGGCCCACAGAAAAATAAACATGAAAAATGGGTCATATTCAACAACAGTAAACATACTGGTCTCTGGATTGTACAGTATTGTCAGGCCATGCCACAACAAAGCTGGTCTTCATCATGGTCTACCAAATGGACAATTCTTGCAAACACACCATCATGGTTAGCTTGAGGATGATCCAAGCTGGGCCAGGACAGGCTGTCAGTGATAACTGCTGACTGTCTGGCAGCAGTTTCCTTCAACAGCTCCTGTGCTTCTGTATAAGTAAGGTGGTCTATGATATCCTTGAAAAGACATTTCTGCATTTAACAATAAATGTTTTGAACATAAAGCTAAGAATTTTGACACAAGATGTAGCTACATGTACATATAGAATTTTTTATTTTTCATGACACCATTTTTAAACATTCCTGTCAGTTTTCTTGTAAAATTTCAATATTCACCTTGTGTAGTGTAGGATCATTTTTTAAATTCTTTGCTCATGTAGCAACACAGTTTTACATACAAAGACTTTGTTTTATATATCAACAATTAGTGCGTTGAACTGTGTTTTTTTCTGTTTCCATTCAAGAATATTGTGAAATGACATATAAAAAAATTCAATGAAATCTCAACTTGCCTGAATATCTGAAAACATTATCTACAAATTATTTCAATATTCTCAAATGAAATCAACAGAAAAAAAATGCAGCTAAATAAGTATACCTTTTCTGTTTCTTGTACCAAAGTGACAAAATCCAGTGATCCCTTCTTCATAAACTTCTTGGTTTAATTATGGTTGTATCCTATTGAAAAAGTAAATACACAATTTAAACCACTTTTTAAAACTATTTATGGTCTCTATTAAAAAAAGTGAGTTGTAAATATGTGGTATTATTATCTAATAAGTTTTCTTTGACATTAAGGAAATCAAATCTTGAGGATATTCAAAACAATTGAAAAAAGAGGAATATCCAGAATATTCTTGGCTTTTACAAATATAATGATACATGCATTTCAGATGACCTGTATTTGATTTATTCAAAATACAATGTACTGTTGAAATACACATTTATCAAAATATATACATGCTTTGCTAAATTAACAAAGAATATAAAGACAAAATACTTTAAATAAAGAAACAATAAGATGCACGAAAATAAATTGGGGCGAGTTGTCTCTTGGTTGGAGTGAGTGACCATATGTTTGATGCGAGTTTGTTTTGGGGCAAGTTGGTATTGGGGCGAGTTGTCTGGCGCCAGCTACATGCATTTGATGCCATGAATTACTAAACTGTGTTACTATTTTCAAAAATATTTTGGTTATTCAGTTTATTTATAAAATAGCTGTGCAGAAGAAACTGATATAAATACATTAACCCTTTGCATGCTGGGTAATTTGTCATCTGCTAAATGTCATCCGCTGAATTTCTAAAATTAGCCATTTCTTCGATTTTTTTCAAAGAATACTATCAGAATAGCAAACAGTTTGGATCCTGATGAGACGCCACGTTCTGGAACCAAACTGTTTGCAAAGGCCTTCAAAATTCGGTTCCAGCGCTTAAAGGGTTAACTATGAGTTTTGGGTTTAAATAAATGAACTTCCAGTACCATTCGAATGCATTTTAGTTAATAATAAATGTAATTGTCATATAACACACAATAATGAATATGTCAATAAATGCACAGCATCTTGAATTGCCTGCCAACAAATAATGTTGTCACTGTCAGTTATGAGGAAAAAAAGATACTGTAATGTTTAAATGATCTCAGTACTCCAAGGCTAATGATAAATTTAATTTATTTGCGCGAATACTAATGTTAATTCTGTATTCAACTCGGCTTTTAATTTTAGTCTCTGTCTGTAACTTAAGTGTAAACGAGAGAATCAGTATTTACGCGTTCTGTGATGTATATGCATATACTTATGTAACGAAAACGAATCATTTGATCAGTTATACTATTTAAATCTACTTTTATACAAAAACATCATACGCACTATTGAGTTTTACAATAAAAAAACATATTTTACCTTCTTCTTCCGTGTTTGACAATACAGATTCCGCCATATTTGTTGTTGTTGTTGTTGTCACAATGCGTGTTTATATTTAAATTTATATTTAAAATCTATATTTAGTCGGGGAAAAACCGATCCAAGGGTCAGTGGTTCGAGCCTTGGTGCGGCTTTCTTTTTTCTTTCTTATTTTAACTTTATTTTTGTTTTATACTGGAGCACGTTATTTGCGATGTTTAAATTTATAAAATTAAAGCATTAAATGAAAAACTTCAAAAAATGCAATTTAAGTGTGAACAAGCCCCTTTAAAGCGGGTATATACGATCTTGTCAAATATTTATTAATTAATATAAAATGTGTAAAAAACTTATTATACATATAGTTCAATATAAACTAAAATAAAAGTTAAGAGGAACATGTGTCGAAAAATGCTAAATAAGCCAGATATTTAATTCTGAAATCTAAAAAGGCTGTACAGCCGAATTCGCCAGCATGTATATCATGCATGCACGATGTGTATCTAAATTTAGTTTAACGGTTCATTTGAAATTCCTGCAGCGATATCGATTCATACGACACACGAACACTTACTAAAAAGACGAATGCATCAGTTATTGTAGGAAAATAATTACGAATTATCTTCGTCACAATCGGCTCGGGGCGCTAATTTGTATTTGCTGTATTTTATGAAATTCGTCTTAAATGTATCATTTTTCTTGCATATTGTGTGTTATTATAACATATTTGTATCAATATTTTACAATTCAGCATGATGAATCAATTCTTTAAGTACCACATGATGAATGCATTCTTTAAGTACCATATGATAAATACATTCTTTAAGTACTATATGATTAATACATCATTTAAGTGCCATATGATGAATATATCGTACGTGCTTTTACTTTCTATTTCAATATCCTTGAAGTTTCCATTATTTCTATCTAGTGTAATCGGTAACGGGATCTTTATTTACGTACGATACATTAATTTCTTAACAGTTAGTTATTCTGTCCATTACGGTCTTAGTGGATGTTGTATTTGTAGTGTTTCATTTTCAGTTAGTATCAAATGTTACCATTCTTCATTTTATGTAAATTAGCGTTAAGCGCTAATATTCTATAATCCATAATAGATGTAAATAATCAAGGAAGTCGACAGTGTAAACAGCCCATTTTATTCTCTGTAATATCCGAGAAAACACTGTGGTGAGTCCCCCGCAGTGTTTTCTTAAATATTCTTCCAGATGCAACTTTCTGAAACCTGATCAGGCTTTTCCTAATACGTTTCTCACGTGATCCTATGTGGTCTCACGTGGTACGCTGATTCACCTACTTTTTTATATTTGTTCGGGTCAAAGTT
Source organism: Dreissena polymorpha (assembly GCF_020536995.1). Classification (NCBI taxonomy): domain Eukaryota; kingdom Metazoa; phylum Mollusca; class Bivalvia; order Myida; family Dreissenidae; genus Dreissena; species Dreissena polymorpha. The sequence goes on along the minus strand of NC_068366.1, from coordinate 53,572,845 downwards.
GTTAACCCTTGGTCATGGAACTTTCCAGAAGTTTCTATTGCTTACGTTTGCGTTCTTGATTTGGTAAACAATTTAGATTGGAATGTGCTATTCTTTGTTAGCTTAGTAAGCTGTTTTCTTATAGTACATCAATATGATAGAGTTTGTAGCTCACCTGGCACAAAAAGTATTCCGGTGTGGTTTTGTGAAAACTGGGCTTATGAACTGCGCAATTCCTTAAGTATTTCTAACAATGTTCAATAGTTATTCTAAACAATATGCAATAGTTATTTTAAACAATATGCATTAGTTATTTTAAACAATATGCAATAATTATTTTAAAATTTTGTTAATTGAAATTAATTAAAACTTTATTAATTATGATTAATTAAAATTATTAAATAAGTTAAAGTGAAAATTTAAATATTACAAATATTTCATAAGATTGTGATTTTAATTGGATTACATCTTCCCCTCCTTCTTTTTAATTAGAATTCCTATTCTAATATATGGGCTGTTTAAATTTAACTGCTGTTTAAACAATCCCAGAACATTTAACTGTAAAATATTAAAGCATGCATACATGAATTTACCATATTTAACAACAATCGAAATAGATGTAATATATAGATAATAGGAAAAGAATTCGTAAACACACTAGGCATTAATCGTAAATGAAAATACAACAACTTTAAATATACACTCCGCCTGAAGTGTCTATAACAAAACAACAAATATAAACAGGGTTTCAAATAAACTATATTAGAGAATTAATACTTAGATCATTATTTGAAACATCAATAAGACAAAGATCAAGTACATCGTAATTGAAATGCACAATAATGACAAAGCAGTCTATATACATGTTAGTATTTGTTGGAAAACAAAAGAATTATCAAGTATTATTTATACAATTGAAAAGTTTGTAAGTTACTGTTTAGCATAGGTGACTTTAATAGTCACATTTAGTTATACATTTTTATGTTTAGTATGTTCATTTGGGTTCCAACATATACTGTTTTATTAGTTTCCAGTTGAAACATTTTACAGTATGAAGACATAATTTACAAATTTTGAATCCGTTTTGTATAGTGTCATAGGAGCAGAAGATATGATGGGGTGTATGGCAACAAGGGGTTCGACTTAAGAATAAATGAACAAGAGGATCAAGTTTTTTGAATTTTGGACGACAATGTTTCAGCGAAGCATGACAAACTCGACAATATGTGTTGTCAAAATCGATAGGGATCGATTGGCATTTAAGGGATTGCTTGTAAAGGCGAAAATGTTGAGTCATTAAGTCATTGATTTGTTTAAGATCTGCATTTAAGATGTCTGTAATGGAAAAATTGGATAAGGAGGGAGGTAGAAATTTTGATTGAAGAAATCTTTTGTGGGCTATTATGGATATTTGGGATTTTGAACCGAACCTTAAAATAATTGTTTGGCAGATTTGAAAATTTAGGGGGTGGATTTCATAAAGTAGATGGTCGAGCATTTGAAGATAGAGTATATTTATGTCGAAGTAGTCTATAGCAAAAATTAAGCTTGAAAATGAAATGTTAGGATTATTTAACATGTGGGTAAATAGTAATTTTTTAGTGCGTCTATGAATTTTTCTTAATTTGGGAAAAGTATTTAAAAAGTATTTTATGTGATGCAGTTGATGGTGATCTAAAGGGAGGGAAATGTATAAATTACTAGAAGAGTTGCCATTGTATTTAAATAATAACTTGAAATAATTAGAGAACAATATAAAAAATGAAATGTTAATAACAATATCCATTTTATGAAATTAATGAAATGTAAAATTGACAATAGGGAACCAAAAATGTAACGATAAAATGATATTATATATACAATAGAGTATCAATGAAAATACAAATTTAAGAACACAATTATGAAATACACACTATATTTATATGAATGATGTATTGTCGTGTGCGCCTGAAATGAGAACAGCGAAAGTATAAAAAAAAATTTGAAGTATGTATGTAATGAATAAAATTAAAGTATGTAACGATTGACATCTAATATGAGAAAACATGTAAAATGTAGTATTTAATAATGAAGATTAAATTAAATCATTTCAATAATCTTCAAAGTATTTATAATGGTTAAATGGAAACAAAAAAATGAAATATAACATTGAATAATTGACGTCAGAGTTGAAATCCATGCAAAATTTGACATCAAAGTTGTAACATATTCAAATATGATGATGACAAAGTGATAACTAATGCTATTCCACTAATGCTATTCCATTTTTTTTTTTTATTTATTTTTTTTTTTTTTTTTTTTTTTTTTTTTTTTTTTTTTTTTTTTTGCAGTTGAAGTTCGCTTATGTACGTTCCTTAATTCCGTTATGGACCAAGAATAGTTCAGTGTGATAGTTTGTGTTGAGCATTTGTCGGAGTTTGATGTACTGATAAATGCCAATTGACAGAGCAGATGGTATTTCCATTATTATATCCCCTGTAGCGTTCCGAAACGAAATTTCCGTAGTGTTAATGAGCAGTTTTGGAAACAATCCAAAGCGTATGCTGTTTATGTTCAGGGTGACAGGTAAGTCAATGATCCATTCTGATCGACAAGAAACCGAACTGACGATGTTGATATCAATACAATTTAAACCATTTGATACATGTAAAATCAAAAGAGTGCCACGTTGTCGTTTGAATATTTGCAATTTGCGAAGGATTGTTATTAGCAAGAGAACGTGAATCATGGCCAGAAAGACAAGAAAATGTTCATATTTCAGAGACTCATTAAGACTGTTGGTAAATTCCTGAAGTGGTGATAGCGTGGTGGGATTGTCGTATTTAAGATGTTGTGCCGCTGTTGGTTTTATTAGTGTAATTGCAGTTAATAGAATGCGAATTTTTCGTGAAAGAAATATCAACATGAGCGTGTTTCCGATTGTGAGTAATATACCTATGATTGAAATTATATCAAAAGTGGATAAACCTGATTCAATTGAGATTTCACCGTTAAGCATTGCTTCTGTTAGGCTATGGTACACAATTTGGTTTTTCTTTGCTCTTTTCACAAAGGTTTGCATGTCAATTTCTAATTTGTGCGATCGAGTTAATATATCCTGTGTGTTTTGATCGAAGGTTTTAAATACCGGTAATAATACATTTATTGGATCATTGTACGAAATGTTTTTCATCAATTTATCCAAAACCGTATTATTAAAAAATTGTTGGAGTAACGGTAAGTTAATTGGATATATTTGGTCGACAGTAGTATCGTTTGTCAAACATTTTGTGAATTGCTCATCAATACGTTGACTTTTTGAGACTAGTTTACATGCACATGGTACATCGATAATGCAGTACTTACAATCATCTATTGTTTTAGAACGATTTACACATTCCAATTTTAAATTTGATTGCATGTATGCAAGTACCTTAGAACTATTTAAAATTCTCAGCTCTGGTTTCAAGACGTTTCTTACTATCTTATATTCACATATATCTTTCGTTTTTGCATTGTCCCCGTGTTTCAAGAGTTCTACGAAACAATTCGTATTGAAATCGATTTCAAATATAACATTATGTTTACATAAAATTGTTGAACCTGCTGTCAAACAGTCTCTCAAGAATGATTCATCAAGAAAAGTGAATAATAGGTTTTTCCCATTATAAATTAAATACCTAGGTTTTGATGTGAATTCATTAGCATCTTTGTTTTTTATATCATTGTCAAGAGGAATTGGGAAGAAATTTAATTCATAAATTTCGTTATCCAAACTGTTTGTCAGTGGAAACAATACCATTATGTATATTGAGTTATTGTTGCGTCCATAAATAAATTCAGCATGATTGTAGTAGAATGCCAATTCAGTGCTGACCAATTTATGAGTCGGATAGTTGATTTTTAACGACGAAGCTATTTCTGTTAACGTTTGGGACATTAGTTCGGGGTTTATTATATGAATCGACAATTTACGATTGCCCAGTGATTCAATTCCTATGGCTAGCCTATCAAACTGTGACCTTATTTTGATCATTTTATCATTTACATCTAGTATTAATTTTTCAGCAGTTGTATGTTTATTTGACATAGATTCCATTTCGTCCACAATTTTATGCCTGACTGCTGAAGCATTCGCAACGAATTCATCGAATAATTTCATATGCTCGTGAACATTAGTTGCAAATGATGCCATTTCGCCGAATTCGTGCGTAAATGTGTTTGTTAAGAGATTAACTCTTTGTGCCAATTTATTTGCATGATCGCGTAATCGATTAAGTTGTGACGTTGTTGCAATGCCAAAAAGAGTTGAACCTAATTGTCCTATAAAGGGAAGTAAGGGTTGTGACTCACGTGTCTTCCGTTTATCTGAGATTGTAGGAATCATGCTACGAAATTTGTGTAACAAAGATTGTATATCATGTTCCATTAAAATCCTTAGAGTGTTGAATTCGACGCTAATGGTACATCCTTTTTCGTAGAAATAAGTGTCTCTACACAATGAATAATTTCTACCGATGTCACTATTGAATTGATAGTCCGGCATATCAAATCGAAAAGTATGCGTCCATTCATTATTCACGAAGTTTATTGTTTTTGGATCTGAGAACTTAACGCCATGGTTCATCAGCAATTGTTCGCTGTGTGCTCCCACAAGTGACAGGAAAAGTATAATGAATCGTGTGACCAACATCTTGCCTAAAAGAAAAAAAATTAACAGTTAATTTGTTTATCATTTTACCGTTTTCTTTTGTGATTTTTCTTTAGAGATTTGTTTATATAAAATTGTTTAATAAGTGCTTCTGATGTGTCTTCGTCATTTGCCCAACTGTTCTTATACTTTTTGTTTGTCCATTTTATCAAATATTGTCTTTGATTATCTTTAATTCTGGTTTTTAAAATTTTGTCAGCTTTGTACCATTTCTTGTTTGAATTTTTTGGTGGAATATCATTTTGATTTATTGTATTTTGTTTGTCAGTTGCCGTTATATTTGGCTGTGTATTGTCGGTAACGGTTTTCGGATTGTTTTGATTTTCTGTGTTATCATTAGTTTCTTTTTCATGGAATTTGAATGTTTGAGATAAATCACGTAAATCCTTTTCATCATGGTATCTTCTTAATCTGTTGATATTAACCGGAACTTTTAATTCTTTGTTTGAATATCGTTCTCTCAAAATATATGTGCCATTTTGTAATATTTTGGTTATGTAATAGGGTTGCTCTGAAAATTTTCGAAACAATTTTCTGGATTTATTTAAAGGTACTTTTCTTGTTTAATAAAAACAAGATCTCCTAATTTAAATGGACGTATTGCAGTTTTGCGATTGTAAAACTTACGCATAACGTCACGAGAATTATTTATGTTTTCTTGTGTGATATTCCATATAAGTTTAAATCTTTGTTTCAATTCCTCAACATAAGTGTTTATTGAAGGGTTGGTATTAATTGGTGGAAATAATTCGGAAGTGATGGGTTTATTCATATGTCGGCCGAAAAGAATGTAGTACGGAGAGTATTGTGTCGTTTTCGGACATACTGTTGAATTATAGGCTAATTGGACACTGGAAAGCTTATCAGGCCAATCGCTTTCGTCTTTTAACGATGTACGTAGTATTGAGAGTAATGTAGAGTGTACCCGTTCTACCATTCCGTTACTCATTGGGTGATAAGATGAAGTTCGATGCCTCTTTATTTGAAAGAATTTATAAAGAACATCCATTATACCACTTAAGAAGTTTTGTCCTCGGTCAGATGTGATACGTTTGGGCGGTCCAAATATTGCAAATACTTTATGATAAAGTTGTTCTGCGATTTCAATAGTGTTTTGCGTTTTTAATGGTATAAATAGTGCGAATTTTGAAAATGCGCATATAACGCTTAAAACATATTTATATTCTTTGCTCTGTTTTGCTACCGTAACAATGTCGATGTGTAACATGTCAAATGGTGCGCTTGCAATAAAAGGTTCTTGTAATGGATATGGTTTATAATTGTGATCTCTTTTAAATATTTGACAGTTTTTACAAGATTGAACATAATCTTTAACTGCTTGATACATTTTTGGAAAGTAATAGAAAGTTTTGAGGGTTGCAAACATTCTATCAACACCACAGTGACCATTTAAATCATGAAAACTGTAAAGTATTTCACTTCTTAATGACTCAGGTAAAGCTAATTGTTTAATTAAAGTTTTTTCAGTTTGATGTTTCTTAGATCTTGGTTCGTAAAAATGAAACAGAACATTGTCAACTATTTCGTATTGGGTGCTTATATATGGAATTCGTTTTGCTGAGTCTTTATCATCAGGTAAATGACCGTTCTTTAAAAATGCATAAATGTCGCCGAAGTCTTTTGATGTAGCTTGTAAGTTTATAATGTCTAGTTGATTAGTTGTTAAGTGCGCGTGTTGTTTGCGGTCATTGACTGTCTGGAGTTGTGAACCAGGTATGTGATCATTATCTGAGATAACACTGTTGTCAGGTGGAATGGTGCTAAGTTGATTGTCAGCAGAGATAATTGGTTGATGATTGGTGGGTGTTGTGTTGATTGTTTGTTTTCGCATTTTTCTTGTGAGAATGTTAACCTGGGAGCAATGATTATTTTGCGTTACTTGTATTGGTGCCAAGGTTTGTGGAGGTGTTAAAGGTGCGTTATTGTTGGAAAGTGTATGTATGTTTTCCTTGGATTTAACGTGGGTGTCTGATTTAGAATAGTTAATTCTACTAAGGTAATCGCTCGGATTTGTCTTGCCAGTTTTATAAATGATTTCATGATCATAATTTTCTAGTTCTAAAGCCCATCTATATAGTCTGTCATTTGAGTGTTTTGCTGTATGCAAAAATGTTAAAGCTTTATTGTCTGTTATAATTTTGACATGTATATTTGATATATAGACTCTACATTCTTTCAAAGCGTAAATGATTGCTAATAATTCCAGTTCACAACTACTGTAACGTTTTTCGTTATCTTTTAAAGCACGACCCCCATATAAAATAACATGATGACGGTTTGGAGAATCTTCTTGACATAAAATGAATCCTACTGCGGAGGTACTAGCATCTGTATAAATAGTGAATTCTTGATTAAAATCTGGTAATCGTAAAATTGGTTTTGCCATTAATGCCCGTTTTAAATAATTAAAACTTTTGTCATGTTCCTCGGTCCATTTGAATATGGTATCTTTCTTAAGTAATCTATTTAACGGGGCGACAATGTGTGAGTAGTCTTTTATAAACCGTTTTAAGAAATTTGTCATGCCTAAAAAACTCTTTAATCCTTTTTGATTATTAGGAATTTGGAATTCGTTAATTATTTTCAATTTGTCAGGGTCCATTTGAATAGTGTTTCCTTCAAATACTGTGCCTAGAAATGTTATTCGTTTTTGTGCGAAATGACTCTTTTTAAGATTTATTACTAAACCAGCTTCTTTTAGTTTATGTAAAAATTGAGAAAGTTCTTTGATGTGGGTTTCAATATTGTCACTCATAAGTATACAGTCATCCAGAAAAAATAGAAGGTTTTTGAAGTTGAATTCTCCTAATATTTTTGAAAGATACAATGACCAATAAAAGGGGCTATTACATAACCCATAAGGAAGGACGTTAAATTGAAAACATCGTCCTGTTGGTGAATTAAATGCAGTATACTTTTTAGAATTTTCGGCCATGGGCAGATTAAGAAATGCTTGTTTTATGTCTATTTTAGTAAAAATAGTTGGCTTTTTCTCTGCGATCATATTTTGAACATCTACAATTGTAGGTATTTGATAATACATTTTTTTCGAAATTTTATTTAACAGTCGGTAATCAATGCATAACCTATATAATTGTTTATTTTCTTGTTGGTTTTCTGGTGAAATATCATCTGAATGTGTATGTTTTTTAACTAATACAATAGGACTACTCCAAATTGAAGTTGATGGTGAAATTATATTTTTATCTAGCATTTTCTCTAATTCATCTTCAATGATTTGTCTCGTTTTGGGGTTTACCGGATATGGTCTTGAACGTATAGGTATAGCATTCGGTATCAATTCGATGGAACATTCAAAATTTTTAACAGCGCCGACATCTGTTTCTGAATCACTAAAAATATCTTGATATTGCTTTAAGAGATCGAACAGTTGCTGATTATTCGCAAATTCTTTTCCTATTTTATTATGTAATATTTGTTCTTTTTCGGTTGTCGTCTTAACGTTTCCACTTTCGTTACATTTATCTAAATTATTAATGTCGTATATTTCGTTTTCATTTAAAATATGTATTGAAGCTAAAATGTCATATTTATTTATCATTTTTTCTGTATCCGAGTTATTGTAAATTGGAAATTGTATAGTTTTATTTTTGTTGTCTGTAATATATAAATCAAGTTCCATGATATTTGTTTCATCCATAATATGTAAATCTTTATTCAAAAAACATTCTTTTAATTGAACAGGTATTTTCTGAAATGAATGAGGTTTAAGTCTTATCTTTTTATTAGCTTGGATACAGTGAATTTCATTTGTTATAAAATTGGTTTTGCATGTAATATTATCTTTATTTATTTCAAGAGTATTAGTCTCAAAATTTAATTTTGCCTCGTATTGCGAAAAGAAGTCTACTCCTAGTATTGCATTATTCGTTAAGCCTTGTACTATGTAAAACGGGTGCTCAAAGCGCGTGTTGCCAATTAGCATTGGGAGGTTAATGACCCCTTCTACATTGTACGAATTATCAGAAATGGCGGTCTTGACATGGAGATTAGATGGTAGGCATTCGTTTCGCGAAATGTTTGTGGAGGCGAAGAATGATTTGCTGATTACAGACATACTACTGCCCGAATCCAAAAGAATGTTTGTTGGGACATCTGCAATTGTTCCTGGTAAAGAATTATGAAAAAATGTGGATACTACCTTTAAAGCTAATATTTTACGTTTAGATTTAATACTTTGTTTTTGTTTATTTTGAGTTGTATGCGTACTTTTGTTAATTAAACCCTTTTTATTTATTTGCTCGTGTTTTACTTGGAATTTTGAATAATTTGCGTTGTTAAAATGGTACCTACTGCTCTGTCTTTTCCATCATTTTTTAGTTCGAAAACACATTGATTGGAAGTGATTGAATTGTTGGCAATTGTTGCATCGTTTATTGAATGCAAAACAGTTTCTACCCCCCCTACAAGAATCGTATCCGCATTTGGGGCAAATTTGGTTTTGTGCATTTTGTCTGTGTACTTGTAAACGTGGGTTAGATACGGATCTATCGACTATTCGCGGTCTTTGATAGTCTAACGGTACTGACATCCTATAATTTTGGTTTTGTCGTGGTTGAAATTGTTGATAACGGCTGTAAGGAACAGATGGCATTTGATTTGGAAACATATGCTGTTGAGCGTAAGAATTTTCTACCGGTATATTTGGTATTGGGGTTGACTGTAAAGCATTAATTTCCTTAATTTTGATGTCCGCTTTTAAGGTTTTAATCTCTTCCAATAACGTTTGAAATTTTGTGTCAATAGCATTGACTGAAAATGACGTGGTCATGTCACAGAGTTTACAGTATTTGGCCAGTTCTGACAGAGATTCTGGCTGTCTTAAAATAACATCTTTCTTAATACTGTCTCTTAATCCATTGACAAGCAAGCTTACGAGAACTTTTTCTTCTAAGCCTTGTACATCAGTAGAAATTTTTAATGCTCTCGAGATATAATCATCACATGATTCATTTTCTCTTTGTTTAATAGCAATTAGATGATAATCTAATTCTTTAGTCTGAAATCGTTTAGCAAGTGCTTTGGTGAGTTCTTGATAATTAGATTTAATATCTTCGGTTAGATTATTGTAAAAATTCTCTGCATTGTCGGACAGGTAAAATGGAAGAACATTAGCGTACTCACCCCTATCAATGTTATTCATGCTACAAAATTTCTGAAATTTTGCCAGAAACGCTGGTAAACTATCATAGTCTCTGCCTGTAAAGCATGCTAACTTAATTATGTTTGGCTTAAACATTGTACCTCTTGGGTCTGAAGTCTGTGCGGTATGGGAGTTTCTCGCCGGTCGTTCCCCGTCTGTTGGAGGGTGGCCAGGTGCGGAAGGCGTCTGCCTACGTAAGTTAATATTGTCACTATTAGCACTTTGCGATGGAAAATTAGCACTATTAACACTAGGTGATGGGGTATTTAAGAAAAAGTTAGGTCTCTGCGAAATAACACTGGAAATTGGATCCTGTAGTCGTTCGTCGGGAAGGCACTGAAAATTACCATATGGCGGTGGTACTGGGTCGTACCGGAAATTGGATAATGGCTCGAGCAGCGATTCCTTCGGTGGGTCCTGCGTTAATGGCTGGAGTGTTGTTTCTTGGGTTTCTTCGGTGTCTGATGCATCGGATTGTAATGGGTGACTTTGAAATGGGCTGTCATGTATTGTTACTCTTCTGATTGTTTTGATAGAATTTAATTGTTTATGAAAATCTGAACGTAATTGTTTTTTACGACGTTTTTCACTTGCAACAAAATCTTCGGGAGTTTGTAAATAAGGTTTTGACTCACTTGATGATTTTGGAGTGTCTTGTTTTGATATGGTAGTTGATGGGTGAAGTGGTTGCTCCGGAACTGTCGACTCGTCAGGTGGGGATGTTGGCGGCGTCAACTGTGGCGGTAGAGTGGCTGATAGGCGAGAACGTAAATTGTAGTGAGACATCTTGAAACATTTCTGACGATTTTTGTTGTGGAAAATGTTATTGTAAAGGAATTAAACTTTAGAACCTATTCTCCACCAGATATCGTACGTGCTTTTACTTTCTATTTCAATATCCTTGAAGTTTCCATTATTTCTATCTAGTGTAATCGGTAACGGGATCTTTATTTACGTACGATACATTAATTTCTTAACAGTTAGTTATTCTGTCCATTACGGTCTTAGTGGATGTTGTATTTGTAGTGTTTCATTTTCAGTTAGTATCAAATGTTACCATTCTTCATTTTATGTAAATTAGCGTTAAGCGCTAATATTCTATAATCCATAATAGATGTAAATAATCAAGGAAGTCGACAGTGTAAACAGCCCATTTTATTCTCTGTAATATCCGAGAAAACACTGTGGTGAGTCCCCCGCAGTGTTTTCTTAAATATTCTTCCAGATGCAACTTTCTGAAACCTGATCAGGCTTTTCCTAATACGTTTCTCACGTGATCCTATGTGGTCTCACGTGGTACGCTGATTCACCTACTTTTTTATATTTGTTCGGGTCAAAGTTGTTAACCCTTGGTCATGGAACTTTCCAGAAGTTTCTATTGCTTACGTTTGCGTTCTTGATTTGGTAAACAATTTAGATTGGAATGTGCTATTCTTTGTTAGCTTAGTAAGCTGTTTTCTTATAGTACATCAATATGATAGAGTTTGTAGCTCACCTGGCACAAAAAGTATTCCGGTGTGGTTTTGTGAAAACTGGGCTTATGAACTGCGCAATTCCTTAAGTATTTCTAACAATGTTCAATAGTTATTCTAAACAATATGCAATAGTTATTTTAAACAATATGCATTAGTTATTTTAAACAATATGCAATAATTATTTTAAAATTTTGTTAATTGAAATTAATTAAAACTTTATTAATTATGATTAATTAAAATTATTAAATAAGTTAAAGTGAAAATTTAAATATTACAAATATTTCATAAGATTGTGATTTTAATTGGATTACAAATACATCCTTTAAGTACCATGTGATAAACACATCCTTTAAGCACCATATGATAAATACATCATTTAAGTACCATATGATTAATATTTCCTTTAAGTACCATTTGATGAACACATCCTTTAAGTACCATATGATGAATACATCCTTTAAGTACCATGCATATGATGAATACATCCTTTAAGTACCATATGATGAATACATAATTTAAGTAGCATATGATGAATACATAGAGAATACGAAGTTCGAGTCGAATACTAAATACGTTTATTCAGCAAGGTTTAGAATACCTAAACCACAAGCCTTTGCGATTGGCTGAAGGTTTTGGTTGCTGTGCCGAGCAAATTCACTTATTGGTATTCAGCACTTACCTGGTATTCTATTTATCCCATAATTTTCGCCTTTTTCTTTCTTCGTGTGTTAACAAAAGAGAGACTTAACCCGAAATTGAAACATCAAATGACGTGACGTATATTTATAAATTTTTGGTGTTTCTCAACAGTGTTGAAACCCCCCCAAACATTATCAGATGGGATTGTTATTTCAATAATGCGTGCTGCAGGATGGGATAAATTGAGCCTCGATATGGGAAAACTGGGCTGAATGCATGTGCGTATAATGTCGTTCCAGATTAGCATACGCAGTCTGCACAGGGTAATCATGGACGACACTTTCCTCTTTTATGGCATGTTTCTTTAAAGGAAGTCTATTTGTAGCTTAAATCCAGTTAAGCCGTAAAGTATCAGCCCCGTTTAAGCGTTTTCTGCACAGGCTAATATGTGACGACACTTTTAGCACATGCACAAAACCCAGGGACTTAAAAATACTAAGTCGTGTTTTTATGCATATCGAAATACCAAGAGTTTGGTTAACTTACTGCAGTATGCTAGATTTTATATTCTTTATATTAAATCGATAAAAAAACATACCACTATTTACACTTCCTTAATGTGTCTGAATTTGTATGCGGAGTCCGATATTCTCATGTAAGTAGTATTCGTTTCCAGTGATGTTGATATATAAATTGTTTTTGACCCTATCACCGGTTCTTAGCTTATACTAGAAAAGTGCTGACTTATGCAAGATTAAAGAAATAAATATTGCCACTATATTTATTGTATATCATTGGATGTAAGTTAATACAGTTATTAATTTAGAAATGTTTAAATATGAATTTAGCTTCAACTTCTATATACAAATTTTCTCACGAACAAAACAACATTTTTAAAACTATTCGCTTTGCGACAATGCTTTACTATTTTTCATAGCTGACGTCATCTGATCGACATATCTGCTTTAAACTGGTTTGAGATCGTGGCAGGGAATGCGAATTTGAGCGTTGTTCTGGGAATTTTGGATCAAATGCATGTGCGTAAAATGTCATCTAAGATTAGCTTGTGCAGTCCACACAGGCTATCAGGGGGACACTTTCCGCCTAAAACTGGATTTTTCGTTTAGAAGAGACTTTCTTGATACGAAAAATTCCATAGAAACGAAAAGTGTCCTCCCTAAAAAGCCTGTGCGGACTGCACAAGCTTATCAGGGATGACACTTCACGCATATGCATTACGCCCAGTTTTACAGAAAGAGGCTCATGAAGTGACAACTGCTGGCGATAAATGGTGTCCCAATATCTAAGGATAAAAAATGGCTTAAATGTTGGATTTTTTTGTTTCCTAATATATAGTGTATTTAAATACTCAAGATGGCAATCAAATTAGATGCTAGCAATGTGTAGACATAAGTTATAGTTTTCAACACTATGTATTTCACTTGATACAATTCAACTTTGTACTTACAGCAAACAACACCTATTTTCTTGTGATGTGTATGTATTGACGAAATGATGATAGCAATAATGCTTTCATAGAATTAAAGCAAAATTACTAAGCATTTAATAATTGTTGTTGCAACTATACGGATTCAAAACGGATTTAATTATAATTAATACAATTCACAAATAAAGTTAGAACCAGTAGTTGGCGTGCGCTATCTATTGAAACGTAATGACAACGTTTTAGTTGGCGTAGACAGGCTACATTGGAACCATTAATTAAAAAATAGTTACTTCTTTTAGTCAATGTATTTTAGTTTGGTTATTGATATGTTAACGTAATGTTCGATACATCTGATTTGCAAAGCATAGGTAACGCTGGCGATGACGGCTACAGAATAGAGGGAAACGGTGGTGGTGGTTTGGGAGCCGGACGTGGCGGCAGAGGCAGGAGCTATTGCAGAAACGACCAGGACGGGAGCGGGCCAGGCAGGATTTTAGTTAAAAGTCAGAAGAGCGATAAAGATCGGCAGTTACCAGGCAAAGGAAAGGCTACCATCCAGACAGGTGGTTGCCAGGGAGGAGGGCGGTTTACCTGAAGACGGGCGGTTGCAAGGCACATGGATGTTTTCCAGAAAAACTGGCGGTTGCCAGGCATACAATTTGTTACAAGACAGACAGGCGGTTGCCAGGCATGAGATTGGTTGCCAGACAGACGGATGTTAACTTAATACGTACTTAATTGGTGGTCAACGGCAGATGGGCCAGAATTACCAGACATAAGTGGCTATTAGGAAAATGGGTGGTTTCCCTTAGGCGCTAGGTTGTCAATTTGCGGTTGCGATTAGAAGGGCAGTTACCATACCGGTGGATGGTGATCAGAAGGGAGGGCGGTTAACATGAAGAAAGGCGGTCATAAGGCAGGCGGGAAGTCTGAGGCAGAATTGCGGTGCTCAATTATCAGGAAGTTGTGCTTATAACCAGCAAAAGGACAGGTATCAAACAGGTTGAGGGTTACAAGGCAGACAGGCGGTCATTAGGTATATTCATTTTTCATCATAATAAAAAACCCATTTGCATCAATATTATCATCACAAACATCACCACCATCACCTGCAGCAGCTTCAACAACAGCAACACCGTCACTGTTGCCGTATTCGTTATTGTTGCAATATCATTTGCACAAACTTATTCATCTTTTACCATCAGTATTTTTCTTTTCTTCATAGTATCATCCATGTCAAAATAACCATCGTCAGCAACAACAACAACAGCATTTAAAACAACTGAAATCATAGTATTTGCATCAGACATTACAAACCAAATTAAACAAAAATAATAGGTTTTCAATTTACACAATCAACATTTAAAGATTATTTAATGTCACATATACCACTTTACTAGGTCAAGGTTGGATCTTAAGCACAGTTAATCTTAAGTCGAATTGATATGCGACTAAGGCCGTCCCTATTTGTCCTGTAAAAGTCTGCACAAAATTGTTCATCAACGATCTCATCACCATGATCACCATCATCAACAACACTGTCACGTTCAGACCATTCAGAGGTGGAAGTTGTCCAGTTATATATTCGAAATCGTTTCACATCAACATGCTGCATAGCTTCGAGTTCTTGTTGGATGGGGATGTATTCCTCTGATGGAATGATATGCATTATGCCTGTGTCCATGTAATAACCACAACATAATTCGAATCTACACTCAAGTGAGTGAGTCCATGCAGACAGCTTGTTCACCAGCTGGCGAAGTTCTGATGGATTCAATGTATCAAAACAGACAGTCACATGATCCAATGACAGAGGAAGCAGTAGGTCGATATATTCAGATAAATGCATTCTAAGCGTTTCCAGCTGTGAGAGTTGTGCTAGTGACCGCGACATTGACGAATCATGATAAGCTTTCAACTTCCGAAAATAATAACTCCCATTCGAAAAACTCAGATTCTTTACACTCAGACCGAGCAGTGTCTCCCATAGACCAACCAGGACAATCTTGAGCGACATCGAATGGACATGTATTGTTTAAATCAGCTGTTATACATACGTTTATACATGACTCGCCGTATTCATTCCATACATGCGATAAAAAATGTATGTCACAGTCCTCCAGCTCATTTACATGCTTTAAACTAGGCTTTACATGATCGAGTGAAGTGATGTCACAGGCCTCCAGAGAACACTTCACCCTATGATCAAGTGTAAACAGTGTGGTGAGCAGACTGCGTAGCCAGGTGGAGGAACAAGTTACACCAGACAGTTGAATGTGTTTTATGGAGGCAGTACTGGAGTATAGTCTGAACACAGTACTGGCTCAGCACCGTTCAGTAGACACCATGTATGAATGTCTTTCTTGTCACATCTGTTGAAATCAAATTCATTCAAACCAATAAACTTAAGTTTTTGATTGTTATTAACGAGAAGTTGCTTCGGTAACACTTGCACTTGTTTGCTGATTGTTATCGAATTTAAGTTTTCGAACATTGACAAATCTAGTTCTTTATAAGCTGTGCATATTTCAATACATTTCAGATTTTTATAATTATTAATATATAGTGGTAGTAAAGTTACTCCTTCTCCGAGTTCAATCGAGTTCTTTATAAGCCGAGTGTATTTTAATACATTTCAGATTTCTTATAATTAGTAATACAGTGTGGTAGTAAAGTTACTCCTTCTCCGAGTTCAATTGATTTTATGTGTTCATAATGTGACAAGTCAAGAGCTTCACATTTGCAACCCATATTCATTGTTAGATATTTCAACTTCTTCAAACCCACAAGTGCATTTGGTAGCACGGTTATATCACCCTCGAGCTTCAACTGTTCCAGGTTGTGACACGCTGATAAGTCGAATTCCAAACAAGATGCAGACGATCTGACTTCTTTCTGCTTCGCTGTTGTAGAGGGGTCGTCATAATCACGTGCAGGTAATGAATCGGGTCCCTGACAAAGAGAAGACGACGCGTCTTGTGTAAGACGTGAACGTATTATTGCGTCTATAAAGGAAACATGTAAAGATCGAGCCCGTGGAGAGTTCAATGCAAAGATGTTGATCAAATCTTCAGCATTATCATGCCAAACGTGAAAGTGACTCAGATGTAGGTCTATTGGAGTGTTCTTGTTTGCCACAGCCTCCCTATAACCTGAGAGGATGACGCTTTGGAAAA
The DNA here is from genome assembly GCF_020536995.1 of Dreissena polymorpha. Taxonomy (NCBI): domain Eukaryota; kingdom Metazoa; phylum Mollusca; class Bivalvia; order Myida; family Dreissenidae; genus Dreissena; species Dreissena polymorpha. The sequence continues at coordinate 53,556,254 of NC_068366.1, read as the reverse complement.
CATAGTGATCAAACCCATGACGAACATCGTTGACCTGATTCATCAGTGCAGATAGTTTATTAGCTGCCAAGATGTTGAAGCCACAAAGGAATCTGAAAACTTGAGAAATATCCTGATATGAATTCTTACTACTTTTGAGATATTCGCAAATAACGTTATCAATCACGTCTGTATTGTTGGAGATGTGAAGAGCAGCAAAGAACTCTTGAACAGTCTTGTGGACAAACGAGCTTGTATTATCATAACATTTTTTACTTCTTCTTTTGGATATTAATCCTGAACGTAGTGCGAACTGCTTTGTACTTTCAGACAAATGAGCCGAAAGATTAATGTCGCTGAACACTAGTGATGTTTCTTTTTCATTTGAAAACAAAAATGAAAACGCAGCTTTGGCTATAATATCTATATGTTCCATGTTTGGTTTAACATACTTCGTGCGAGAAAAGCAGTTTACTGGTGATGGGCAGTATTGATCGAAATAACTCATTTGTGGGTTAGCTTTTTTACATAAACTTTCAAGCAGGTTGGTGTACAATTCACAAGTTGATGGTCCGGTGAGACTCTCAGCCATATCATCTACCCATGTACATAGGACAAGCGTGTGCAGCATGGGCGAAGATGATATCGAATCAAGGTCACGACTCTTCAGAAATTTCTGAAACTGATCCACAGTTTCGTTAAGATCCTTTGTTTCATCAAGAAGATGTCGTAGTATCCTTTTACTGAATCCATAGGAATCGATTATTCCGTAGACTTCCAACAATATGTCTATTTGAGAATTTTTGATACGTTCATCCGCGAGTTTCCATGGTCGAGAAGTTGTGAGCACAATGCAATGATCTTTAGGAATACCGAACATAGATGGCATAGCTTCTTTACCAGACCACTCATCAAGACCGTCTTGAACAACAAGATACATCACATTTCTCATTATTTTTAAGACTAGATTATACTTGCTCTCCCATTCGTCTGCCGCGTACATTTTGTAGATGAGCTGAGTTTGTATCATATGTGTTACATGTGTCTGTTCTTTCGAATCGCGCAACGAAATGAAGAAGAGAAACTTGAATTTATGAAGGGTATCAACATCAACAAACGCCGTTTGTTCCTTTGTAGATTCATTCGAGGACTCATGCACGTTACACCAATCGTCAACTAACTTGGCAGCAAAACTTGTCTTGCCGCTTCCCGGCTCGCCTTGTAAATATGTACGTCTACATAAAAGATCACCTCTATAAAAGCAATCTTTGTATGTCAATATTTCTTCCTGTTGTGTGCGTCTACCATCATTTTCTATCTTCATCCTGTGTATTTTTGGAGTTGCATAGACGTCTTGTACGTGCATACCGAGACTAGGATCCAAAGTAGACAGACGCACGTAGCAAACGGTATCACGGTAATGGTTCACCAATCGCTTGAGAAGATCTGAAATAGTAATACTTCTTCATTAAAACGAATTACCTGTGTGTTTCTTCGCAAAAACCAGATACACATTTATAGAAAAACATGGCGTCAAAGGAGCATGCTGGTGAATACTAAGATATTGTGTTGTCAAATATAAGATTATATTTCACAACGGTTGAATAAATTTGTCTCCTTTAAAAAATGTGCGCAAAAAGTAGTAGAAAAGTAGTTTTTAAATTTGTAAAAAATACTTTTCTTAAATTTCACATGAAATACCGCTCTGAGCTGGATCCCTTCCGATTAAGTGTAGTGTATATAAGACACTTCTAAAATGAAGTACGCATTGATTTCTATTATCAAGTTCAAAGCCGATAGAAAGCGTGTATCGAAAATGTATTCTGCAGCTTGTATTTCTTATTAAAAACGATCTTACCGCATACAAATGTAACCAGATAAATATATTCGTGAATATATGCATTATTCGAATACGTGTAATTTTTCGCGGAAATGCAGATACACATACCCATAAAAAGCACTTTCACTGGTTCTATGCATTCTGTACTGAGAGTATATCGTGATTTCAGTCATTAAAGAAGATAAACTTAATGAAAAGGCTATTCAATGGTATTTTTAAGTACATGTACTGACAGACAGAATGAAGGACAGACTGGCTATCTGACAGACGGATCCACTGTGAATCCAAGAAAACCCACCTCTTCTTATATGAGGATGGTTAATAAAACCAAGTTAATACGATTGAGTGCTAATGTTTGTCAGCTTGGAAGTTCATAATTATTGTAGTATGTACATATGTTATAACGAAATATTATATATATATATATATATATATATATATATATATATATATATATATATATATATTGTTCAATAAAACTTGTTCACAAACCTGTTACGTCACGCTCGTATTCGTCTAGCTCCTTTCCAATCGCTGCTTGATTTATGCGGTTGATGCTTTCCTGTGTCTTGTTTTCATTGCTTTGCTCTCCAGCCTGTGTCTTGTTTTCAATGCTTTGTCCAGCATGTGTCTTGTGTTCAATGCTTTGTTCTCCAGCCTGTGCTTTGTGTTCAATGCTTTTTTCAATAGCCTGTGTCTTGTTTTCAATGCTTTGTTTTCCAGTCTGTGTCTTGTTTTCAATGCTCTGTACTCCAGCCTGTGCTTTGTTTTCAATGCTTTGTTCTCCAGCCTGTGTCTTGTTTTCAATTATTTGTTCTCCAGCCTGTGTCTTGTTTTCAATGCTCTGTTCCCCAGCCTGTGTCTTGTTTTCAATGCGTTGTTCTCCAGCCTGTGCTTTGTTTGTAATGCTTTGTTCTCCAGCCTGTGTCTTGTTTTCAATGCTTTGTTCTCCAGCCTGTGTCTTGTTTTTAATGCTTTGTTCTCCAGAATGTGTCTTGTTTTCAATGCTTTGTACTCCAGCCTGTGTCTTGTTTTCAATGCGTTGTTCTCCAGCCTGTGTCTTGTTTGCAATGCTATGTTCTCCACACTGTGTCTTGTTTTCAATGCGTTGTTCTCCAGCCTGTGTCTTGTTTTCAAGGCGTTGTTCACCAGAATGTGCCTTTTTTTCAATTCGTTGTTCACTAGTTTGTGTTTTGTTTTCAATGCGTTCTTTCGCAGCCTGTATTTTAGCCTCTAAGGTATTCAGACCTTCTTTCAGGGTCCTTTCAGCCTCTTCGGAAAAACGTCCTCCGACCTCTTTTGCATGTGTGAGGGTCTGATTTGCTTCTTTCAACATCTTGCCCAAATCAACAAGTGAAAAACGATCATTCTGCAACTACAAACATTATTCGCATTTGTTGATAATTATCGATACAGATTGTCATTATTATATTATCTGTGTCTGCATATTATACAACAGATCAAGTAGAGCAAATTTTGCAAGGCAGTAAAAAATATAAAAAAATATCAAATAGACATTTGTTTAATTCATATATGCGTCTGTTTTTAATGGGTTGTACTAATTATTTACTGTCATTTAAGAATGCGATTTCAATATCTCCTTTTAATAATGTGACTTCAGTATCTCCGGCCAAAAAGAGTGGATATTTCAAAGGTGCAAATGTGCGTGATAAAGTTGATATGTGACGACAGTAGTGATATGCCCTGTATGTCCAGTTTATTGGTGCTAGTTCAATCCACGATTTTGATGTTATTTTCTTAAAACAGTTTTTAGATTTTCATTAAAAAAGATTTCAAGCGCAATTTTCTAGTCACATAACCAAGCACAGGTGCAGTAGATAATAGCTATAGACCAATTTACATAAACTGTACGATATAATAATATTTTCAAATTAGACATTTCCCTGGTCTGCTATTAAATTATTATGTTTTCTGTCCACTTAAAGCGTTTGCTAATTGCATACCGTTCCTAAAATGTTTCAGTATCAGGATGAAAAACAAAAATCTATTCTTACATGACACAGATTTACAATTCGCTTAAAAATATCACTGTACAAATATTTCTGTGGACTATTGCTTACATCATCCTTCACTAAAATACATTATATACGCCTTTATATAGAGACAAACAACACAAAGACAATAATATTTACATCACTGAGTTTCCTGCGCGCTTTTGTCGCTGAGGGATCATGCAATAAGCGGACTGGATCAGCAAGTAGGGTGGTCAGTGTCAGAAAGAAGTCCTGCAGATCAGCATCTGTGACCTTGCAGTCCTCAGTGTGGCGTACAGCTCGGCCTATTTGACGGACCTAGAGGGAGTAAGGATCGCTGTGATGTTAAGGACCAAGAGAAGAAAAATTGAGGTAAACCTACACACATGGACTGTCAGCGTGAAAATGTGGCATGTGTTTTAAAAAATGCTTACATACACATAGACTATTTTAAATTAATAATAATTGCATGACAAACATCTCGTCACAGCATATGGAATTATACACATGAACGATTCAGATAACAAACTAAACTTTAAAAAAATAATCACATATTCAGTCTATTAGAATGATACATTTAAATATTACCTTTTCTAGCGGGCATTGCTTATCAGGTGGAGGTGGAGATAGACATGCGGCGGAGATGCATGTCTGGAAATGCGTGCAGTTCAACACAATGCTAACCACACCATTGAAGTCAGATTCTTGAACAGAGGATACGCTGCTATATCCGTCCCGTGGGAGGTAGCATTTGCCAATTTCCCACGGATCCATTGCCCATCTTTCAGCTTTAGTGTTTGCCCAACTAGGCCCATTAAATCTGTGTAACAATGTGATATTTTGTTTCACCTTCTGACATGTTTGGCATTGCGTTGGTTGTAGTGAATTGTGGAAAGAACAGTTATTTCGTTTCCGCTTTGTACACACGCCCTGAGTTGGACACGGTATGAGGTTTTGAATAAAGCATTGTCCACAACTTCTACCAACTAATGTTTGGACGTTATGTAATTCCGTCAGAAGAAAGTCAGTCAATCCTTCCTTTGTAAAATTGAGGGAGATGCACGCTTTGAACCAGTTATTGGTATTCTTATCTTTGAAGATGTTAGTGTCGGCAGCCATCCCCACGAGACTACATTCTTTCAGACCTTCTTTCAGGGTCCTTTGAGGCACTTCAGCCTGTGTCTTGTTTTCAAGGCGTTGTTCACCAGAATGTGCCTTTTTTTCAATTCGTTGTTCACTAGTTTGTGTTTTGTTTTCAATGCGTTCTTTCGCAGCCTGTATTTTAGCCTCTAAGGTATTCAGACCTTCTTTCAGGGTCCTTTCAGCCTCTTCGGAAAAACGTTCTCCGGCCTCTTTTGCATGTGTGAGGGTCTGATTGGCTTCTTTCAACAACTTGCCCAAGTCGTCAAGTGAAAGACGATCATTCTGCAACTACATACAGTATTTGCATTTGTAGACTTTATCGACACAGTTTCGCATTTTGGTGATATCAAAGTAAATTATTATATAATATGTGTTTGTATATTATACAACAGACCAAGTAGAGAAAAGTTTGCAGGGCAGAAAAACCTATAAACAAGTGTTCCGCAGTCGGAGACATATGTCCCCAAAATAGTGCTTTGAACTAGTGACCCCAATTTCAATAGGGGCCATCTACTGTCCAAGGCCAATGCGCATTTGAAGTATCAAGGCAATCGGTCAATTCATTGATGAGTTATTGATCGGAAATAATTTTCACACTTATTGTGACAGTGACCTTGACCTTTGACCCAGTGACCCTAATTTGGATAGGGGTCATCGACTGCCCAAGGCCGATGCGCATGGGAAGTATCAAGCCGTTTGATTCGTTGATGAGTTATTAATCAGAATCGCTTTTCCAACTTTTTGTGCCAGTAACCATGACTTTTTACATAGTGATCCAAATTTCAATAGGGGTCATCAACTGTCCAAGGCCAATGCGCATGTGAAGTATCAAGCCAATCGGTGAATCAGTTGACGAGTTATTGATGGGAAACAATTTTACACTTAGTGTGTAACAGTGACCTTGACCTCTGACCTAGTGACCCTTATTTCAAAAGGGGTTATCTTCTGTCCAAGGCCAATACACATGTGACGTATCAAGTCAATCGGTGAATTGATTGGCAAGTTATTGATCGGAAACGAGTTTCACATTTAGAATGATAGTGATCTTGTCCTTAGACCTAGTGACCCCAATTTCACTAGGGATCATCTACTGTCCAAGGCCAATGCACATGTAAAGTATCAAGCCAAAATCGGTCAATTTGTTGACGAGTTATTGATCGGAAACAATTTTCACATTTAGTGTGATAGTGACCTTGACCTTTGACCTGCTGACCCCAATTTCAAGAGGTGTCATTAACTGTTCAAGGCCAATGCACATGTGAAGTATCAAGCCAATCAGTCAATCAGTTATTGATCGGAAACGATTTTCACACTAAGTGTGAAAGTGGCATTGACCTTTGACCTAGTGACCCCAATTTCAATGGGGTCATCTACTGTCCAAGGCCAATGCACAAGTGAAGATTCAAGCCAATCGGTCAATTTGCTGACGAGTTATTGATCGGAAACAATTTTCACATTAAGTGTGATAGTGACCTTGACCTTTGACCTAGTGACTCAAATTTCAATAGCAGTCATCTATTGTCCAGGGCCAATGCATATGTCAAGTATCAAGCGAATTGGTTAATTGGTTGATGAATTATTGATTGGAAACGATTTTCACACTTAGTGTGATAGTGACCTTGACATTTGACCTTGTGACCTCAATTTCCATAGGAATCATCTACTGTCCAAGGCCAATGCAAATGTGAAGTATCAAGCCGATAGGTCAATTTGTTGATGAGTTATTGATCGGAAACCACTTAGTGTGATAAGTGACCTTGACCTTTGACCTAGTGACCTCTATTTCAATAGGGTTCATCTACTGCCCAAGGCCAATGCACATCATGTGACATGTGACGTATGAAGCCAATTGGTCAATTCGTTGACGAGTTATTCATCAGAAACTATTTACACACAATCGGTCAACTCGTTGATGATTTATTGATCGGAAACAATGTTCACACCTAGTGCAATAGTCACCTCGACCTTTGACAAAGTGATCCAAATTCAATAGGGGTCATCTACTATCCAAGGTCAACGCACATGTGACGTATCAAGCCAATTGGTCAATTCGTTGACGAGTAAATTATTGGAAACTATTTTCACACTAAGTGTGATAGTGACCTTGACCTTTGACCCAGTGACCCCAATTTCAATAAGGGTCATCTACTGTCCATGGCCAATGCGCATGTGAAGTATCAAGCCAATCGGTGAATTCGTTGATGAGTTATTGATCGGAAACGATTGTCACACGTAGTGTGATAGTGACCTTGACCTTGTGACCCCAATTTCAATAGGGTTTATCTACTATCAAAGGCCAACGCACTTGTGAAGTATCAAGCCAATCAATCAATTGGTAGACGAGTTATTGATTGGAAACGATTTTCACATTTAGTGTGATAGTGACCTTGACCTTTGACATAGTGATCGAAATTTGAATATGGTTAATCTACTGCCCAATGTCAATGCACATGTATAGTATCAAGCCAATCAGTCTATTCCTTGACGAGTTATTGATCAGAAACAATGTTCGCACTAAGTGTGATAGTGACCTAGACCTTTGACCTAGTGGCCCAAATAAAATAAGGGTAATTTACTGTCCAAGGCCAATGCACATGTGAAGTATCAAACCAATCGGTTAATTCGTTGAGGAGTTATTAATCAAAAACAATTTTCACACTTAGTGTGATAGTGACAATGACATTTGACATAGTGACCCTGATTTCAATAGGGGTTATCTACTATAGCCAACGCACATGTGAAGTATCAAGCAAATCGGTATATTCGTCCACCAGTTATTGATCGAAAACGATTTGCACACTAAGTGTGATAGTGACCTTGACCTTTGACCCTGTGACCCCAATTTCAATAGGGGTCATCTACTATCCAAGGCCAATGCACATATGAAGTGCCACGCCAATCGGTCACGAACTGGTCTACTGACATTCAGACTTCTGTACCGACAGACAGACCGACCGACATCCAGCAAAACAATATACCTCTTCATCTTGGACAAGGGGCATAAAAAATCCCATATTGACAATTGTTAAATGCATATAGGCGTCCGTTTAAATAAAGCCTTAATTCATTCTACTAATTATTTACTGTCGTGTTATTATATGATTTCAATATCTCCGTTCAATAATGTGATTTTCAATATATTTTTCCCAAAAGATGGAATATTTCAAAGTTGTTAATGTGCTTGATTTTACTGATATTTGATGAAAGTAAGATTTGTCATGTCAATGTAGGTGCAATTAACTGGTTCTAGTTCAGTCAACGATTTTGATTTTATTTCCAGTGATCTTCAATGAATATCACTGGAAATAAAATCAAAATCGTTGACTGAACTAGATGAATTTCATCAAAGCAGTGTTTACAGTGCTCCAGCTAAGATTTTATAAGAGCATGATGGCTATTTTGTCACAAGGGCACTTTTGAGCGCGTAGTCTTTTGTCAAAAGGGCACTTTCGAGTGCGCAGTCGTAGCTGGAATGTTCCCTGTTGCATATTCGTTTATATATAATTAATAATTGTTATAATTCATCATTTCCATTATTATTAAACCATGCTTATAACAGGGGTCTCGCGAGTGGGCGATTTGTTCGCCCAGGGAATATTAATTTCGCACATTAATTTCATGAAGGCGAAGTAACCTCTTCCCCTTTAAATGATTTAGTTTGTGCCTGATATTGATTGATTAAAATCAATTTGATGTGGAGAATTGGACACAGGAGGATTCTCAGACATAAGTTGCTCCATTTACAGGTCATGCAAACATGAACATTCAAAAGAACAGTCTGGAGCTTTTATACTTCTTAAAATTGTTCATAGATGATGCCTTGATTAATTGCCTTGTTCTTGCTACAAATAACTATGCTTAAGCAAACTTAAATGACCCATTGATGGGCAGAGGTAACCTAGCACTGGCAATAAATATGGGGCTCATTTACAGGTCAGGTTTGGAATATCTGCTGTAAAATGAGATTTTAAATTAATTTTTAATTTAAAACAAATATTTGTAACAAAATATTCATTTGATTTAATGTTGAATTCATTAAAATTAACAAGGAAGTAAAATGATTCTGAACATTACTTGTTTGTTACAATGAAAGTTTATTTCATACACCTGTTCAGGAAAAAAAAATTATCAACAATCAATGAGAAATAAGAAAAATGTAGGTTGTATACACTAAACTTATCTTATTGTATAAAACAAGTGAATAGTTGATTGAACGCTGAACAGAAACCACTCATCCTTTAAGTTTCCCCAAAATATACGTAAAACTAAGATCTATGACGCAAATGTACAATTTCTTCCAAAGTTGTTACCAATTCTCCCTATTTTGGCTTTAGGGAGAAGTAACTTCTCCCTAAATTTTGAGCCTAGCTAGACCCTGCTATAAACGTCTACAATGAGGAATAAATTAATAACAATGAAATACAGGTTTATAAACTATTACTAGAAATGGCGCAGCAGAGGCCGATGCGTATCCCCACGCCGCATGTTTGACCCAGAAGTTCCCCAGGGTTGGTAATGGGGCAATGCATAGTTGAGACTGACCGTATTGTCATAAGAGAAGTTCAGTATCAATTAGAAGTGAATCGGTGTAGAAATGAAGAAATTATAATAAAAGGCAATTTTGGGTGGGTGTGGCCTATTTGGGCGGGGCGCCCCAGGGTTGGTAATGGGGCCATGCATAGTTGAGATTGACCGTATTGTCTTAAGAGAAGTTCAGTATCAATTAGAAGTGAATCGGTGTAGAAATGAAGAAGTTATAGTAAAAGGCAATTTTGGGTGGGTGTGGCCTATATGGGTGGGGCGCCTCAGGGTTGGTAATGGGGCCATGCATACTGGAGATTGACCGTATTGTCATGCATAGTTGAGATTGATCGTATTGTCATAAGAGAATTTCAGTATGAATTTGAAGTGAATCGGTGTAGAAATGAAGAAATTATAGTAAAAGGCAATTTTGGGTGGGTGTGGTCTATGTGGGCGGGGCGACCCAGGGTTGGTAATTGGGCCATGCATAGTTGAGATTGACCGTATTGTCATAAGAGAGGTTCAGTATCAATTTGAAGTAAATCGGTGCAAAAATGAAGAAGTTAATGTAAAATAACATAAAAATGAGTGAAAATCTCTGACCCGGCCCCGTCCCAACCCCCATAACTTTTGACCCAGGGATCAGATCAAAATTTCAAAAAGTGCAGGGTCGTACATATGCTCATAGCTACCATGTGTGTAAGTTTCAAGGTTCTAGTGCTTATAGTGTAGGAGGAGATAGTGGCCAGGACGGACGGACGGACATACGACGGACAAAGACCGGTCACAAAAGCTCACCTGAGCAATCAGGTGAGCTAAAAATATATCAAACAGTTCAACAAGCTTTTATAACTGACCACTGATATTAACATCTGGCATACAGCAAAGTGAGAGGGTCAGTAAGCTGAGTGGTAAATAGTTACACACTGCAATGATCAATATCTGGGGTCTAACAAATTCTAGAGCAGAAATAAAAATAGATTGGGAAATATGACTCAGCAGGTTAAACAATGGAGATAGATACTGCAAAATTGTGTACATGTTGTCTTCATTTCAGCTTCTCCTAGTTGATAGGCTTACCATAAGTATTAATGACTAAAACAGTTGTTAATTATGAAAATTCTGTGTTATGAAAAATTAAATAAAACAGTTAATGGTACATAATACTGACATAATAAAACCAAACTTTACTACACAGGGCGCAAATGTTCTGACCAAATTTCATGAAGATTGGGCAACTGAATTAAATAAAACAAGAGTGTTAACTTTTTACTATAGCCGTATAAGGAAAAATGCCCCGCCCCATTGAAAGCCATGTTTTTCAAGCAAACATAATTATTTTCGAACTCATCCAAGATATCATTGAGACCAATCTTCTGACCAAATTTCATGAAGATTGGACAATAAATGTGGCATCTAGAGTGTTAACAAGGTTTAACTAAAGCCATATATAGCCATATAAGGAAAAATTCCCCGCCCCTGGTGGACTTGTTTTTAAAGCAACAAAAACCATTTTCGAACTCGTCCAAGATATCATTGGGACAAATCTTCAGACCAAGTTTCATGATGAACTGAAAATAAATGTGACCTCTAGAGTGTTAACAAGGTCATACATTTCAATATAATTTAAAATATAACTTAAGAAGAACATGTGTCGAAAAATGCGAAATAAGCGAGATATTTTATTCTGAAATCAAAAATGTCTGTACAGTAGAATTCGCCAGAATGTATATCATGCATGTACGATGTGAATCTTAATTTAGTTTAAATGTTGTTTTTAAATTCCTGCAGCAATGTCTATTCATTCGACACACGAACACTTACTCCGATCCTAATAAAAAGACGAACTCTTCGGTTATTGTAAGAAAATATGTACGAAATATCTTCGTCACCATCAGCTCGGGGCGCTAATTTGTCTCTGCTGCATTTTATGAAATTCGTCTTCAATATCTTGCCTATTTTGTGTTATTGTCACATGTATTTATCAATATATTACAATTTAACACCTATAAAAAACGTATAGTCTCGCTTTAATTTCTTGACAAAAGAATGCCATATTGTACAGAATCATCAAACAATAAAAAACATATTCAAAAGTTTGCTATCTTCCAGAATGTAAAACTATCGTTTATAATTAATTCCACTTAATCTTCTTGTGCTTAAAACAAATATTTTTAAAAGGTTGACAACTCTGTCAATTCAACATAATTTTTCATTTTCAGTTACTTCCCTTGACATGATAAACTATATAGTGTTCAAAAGCTGTTATTACTATATAAATATAAGGAAAATGACCCCCCCCCCCCCCCAGCGGCCATGCTTTTTTACCGATCCGAACCATTTTCGAACTCAACTGTCATATTCTAAAAACACATGTTCTAACCAAATTTCATGAACATTGGACCAAAAATGTGACTTCTAGAGTGTTCCTATGTTTTCACTATATACATATAGAGAAAACTGCCCCGCCCCCTGGCGACCACGTTTTTTCACCGATCTGGACCATTTTCGAACTTCCCTTGACATGATAAACTATATAGTGTTCAAAAGCTGTTATTACTATATAAATATAAGGAAAATGACCCCCCCCACAGCGGCCATGCTTTTTTACCGATCCGAACCATTTTCGAACTCAACTGTCATATCCAAAAAACACATGTTCTGACCAAATTTCATTAACATTGGACCAAAAATGTGACTTCCAGAGTGTTCCCATGTTTTCACTATAAACATATAGAGAAAACTGCCCCGCCCCCTGGCGGCCATGTTTTTTCACCGATCTAGACCATTTTCGAACTCGTCCAAGAAATCATAAAAGCCAATGTTTTGACCAACTTTCATGACGATTGGGCAAAAATTGTGACTTCTAGAGTGTTTACAAGGTTTCTCTATAGCCAAATAAGGGAAAATGCCCCGCCCACTAGCGGCCATGTTTTTCAACACACAGGAACCACTTTTGAACTCAAATAAGATATCATTAAGACAAACATTTTGAAAGTTACATGAAGATTGAACATAAAATGTGACTTCTACAGAGTTTACAAGGTTTTTCTCTTTTTTTACCTAGTGACCTAGATTTTGACCCGGCACAACCGAGATTTTATTGGGGCAAAGCTTTTGACCAAGTTTCATGAAGATGGGACAAGAAATGTGGCCTCTAGAGTGTTTACGAGCAAATGTTTATGGACGGACGGACGGACGGACGGACATTCGACGGACAAAGACCGGTCAGAAATGCTCACCTGAGCAATCAGGTGAGCTAAAAAAAACACACTAAATCCTATATATTACAGAACAATATATAGCTAATAGTAGCAAATAGTTAATTTCAGCTGTATATTGATATAAACATCAAGGTTTCATTATTCCCAAATATTACATAACGATATATAGCTAATAGTAACTAATAGTAAATGTTCACCTGTACATTGATACAAGGGCTGTTTGTAAAACACGCAAGTCCCCAAAATGGGCTGTCAGTTGTAGTGGCAGCCCTTGTATGCATACGTTAGAGTATGATTGGCAATTAAAGCCCTTTCACCTAGTCAGCTAAAAATCAATAGGGATCGTCTGACAGACATGATCAGTACCCCTATGAAGTTTCATGATCCTAGGCCTAAGCATTCTTGAGTCCTGAAAATCAATGGGGGTCATCTGTCGGTAATGACTAATGTCCCTGTGAACTTTCCTGATCCCATCCCTAACATGAAAATCAAATCGGTCGAAAAATACATGTTTAAACAATAGCAAAATTTACCTATTACATGTTAATAATGTATTTTTACCTGATCTTCCAGACAGCTGATTTTGGGCATTAATATCTCCTTGGTAGGGATGTTCTCGGTAAGGATCTCCTCGGTAAGGTTAAATTCCAGCATATGTCCTCCAAACACTAACTTTCCACCGAACGAATCAATCACGTTAGATTTCGACACTGACTTGGAGACAGTAAGAATAATTTTTATCTGTAAATAAAAAGGTTTGCGTTAACAGTTAAAACGCTATATGTTATATTTTATGGAACATTATGTATGAAACCATAATAACCATGTAGTTCTTTTCACACAAATAGAGAGAAATAAACAATATGTATCAGAGATTAGGCACTTTCAAACAAATAAGTACTCGATCATGAAATTACCAATATTTCTCATTCAATAAAATGTAAACTTTAATAGTCATATGTCTGATATACCACTTACATTGTCCACCTCTGCAATAGTATCCATGACATCTGTCAGAAACTGTTCGCAGGGCGAGTGTTCGTGTTTGAAATGTCCATCCATGTCATCAAGAATTACTAAGTAATCTGAAACGATAAACGGGAACAAGTGAAATTCATCAGTATTTATAACCAAAGTGAATATCATCTTCGGTGAAGTCATCTTAACCTACAGTAAAACATGGACATTATTATTCAGCGAAACACATACGGTAATATTCAGTGAACCACAGACGGTCATATTAAATGAAACACCGATAGGCATCTTCATTGAAATATAGATACCCGGTTGTCATGTTCAGTGAAACGAAGAAATTCATCTTCAGTGAAACATAGTCAACTTCCGTGAAACATAGTTAGTCATCTTAAGTGAGACACATGCAGTCATATTCAGTGAACAATAGATATTCATATTCAAGGAAACATAGTGAGTCAACGCCACTGCAACAACGACATAAAGCGTGAATAAAATATAGTAAGCAATCCGCCGCAGACGATAGTCAATAATCAATAATGAAACATAAACAGTAACTTGTAATTGCATCCTAAATAGTCACCATAAATATAATATACCTCCTTTTCTCTTGCCGAGGTCTTTTAGGAGGGACATTAGATTTTGTTTCTGGTCATTCACGGAGATAAAGTCACAAATAATATCCTCCATACCCATCTCTTTGCGTATGTTATTGATCATGTTGGATGACAGCTCCTTAACTTCTGTTTTGTCTCTACCAAATGCAGAAAAAATGTCGAAATATTCTATATAATGCCACGCAAAGATGTATGAGATGATAGATTACGAGGAGTTATCTTTGTTATACAGTTAGACGTTATTTACAGTATTCATAAGACCGTTTTGTTCATTAAACCATCTTCCCACAGTTTTCCTTTGCGGACGAGGCGATACTTGAATTAGAGGTAGGGTTTATAAATTCATCGATATTTATTAATTAATTTAATGGTAATAACAAAGATTTGTCATGAAAAGATGGAATACGTGTTGATTTAAATTCGTCACTATGAATAATTCAATACTTACACAATTCTTCTTCATGTTTGACCTTTACATTGAGTCGGAATTACATTGAGTCGAAATGGCGGGCTTACACTAATGCCGATTGTTATGATATCAAATAGCAAAACAGTTGAGAAATGTTTTACAAAAAACGAAATATATGGCGTGTTAAGTGGACATATAAGATGCAAATGTATATGAAGTTTCCATATGTTTCCTACGAATGGTGGTAGGAAAAATATAGCAGGCACGAAACTGGAGGCTCTTACTTTTTACCTTAAATCGTGAACGGTGCCTTATACCAGCGTGACTGACTCTTGTCTTCTGCAAATCTTATAAAAGGCCTTTTCATGAAAACTATTCAAATTGTATAGGAAGGATAAATCGGACACGAAATGGGAGACTCACATTATTAATCCTCAAGTGTGACGTTAACCTTAAGCCGTCGTGACTGACACATGACTACTGCACATCGTCTTATGAACATAAATGAATAATCTATAGTAAACGAAATGTCTTTATTGTACAAATGAATGAAGCGTACACAAAAATGGAGGCTTAAAATTTCAACTTTCCTATGGATAATGCATATTGACTCAATGACCTTATTATTTGAGTCAAGTACCATACTAATATGCGGAAGAGTTAAGGATATAACTAGCGGACACGAAAATGTTACTGAAATACTTTCGAACGGAATGATGGATGTCCTGACGATTTGTTACTTAGACGGAATGACAAAGGGACACATTGATTGACATATTTATGGCATTTCTGTCATCCCCACCCTTCGCGTCGGTGGATAAAACTTGATAACTTTAATAAAATACTCAAGCAAAAATACAAAATACCATAATGCTAAAAAAGCAGCACACATCAACTCGATAAATAGAAACTAAATATGCAAATAAATATATTGATTAAGTTCAGTTCATTTATTCAGTCATTGTTGGTTTTGAATAAGGCAAAGTTATAACCTGGACTCACCTTTGATTGACAGCGACTATATTCCACTGTCTAACGATACTGGTTGTAAGCGAACCAAAACGAAGACGCCACAATATTTGATTTAAGAACCGTGTCATGCCCATTCCTAGCTGTCCCCAAAGAACGACCCCTAGAACAATAGTCGTTTCATTTATCGATGGTCAAAGTGTTTAGGCTTTTTTCAGTAATGAGATTTCGATATACAAAAAACGCTTTAAAGTTAAACACAAGGTTTTTCATTCGAGCAAGTCTTTTAGCCGTATAGACGGTTTAAATAGTTGATTATTCGGGGCAACTATTTATTAAAATAACGTGAATAACCAGTCTGTAATTGTATATTGACTGACTAACAATATGGAGTAGATTTTTCATAGAAGTCCCACTCCTACATAATAAAAACAAGATTCAAGAAGACCTTAGACAATAACGATTGACCCGACGGAACCTAACTGTTCTGGGCAGATAGTGATCACAATCGTTCACTAAAGACATAAACGAAGTTTATCAAACGAAAAGAACACTTTTCAAGTTTTGCAGATGTGTTATTTAAAACTAATGTTTGAGCTTGTTAAGCGATGATTGGGCTAAAAATAACTTAAAGTGTTCAAACAGATTAAGTGTAGCCTTGGAAGGAAAGCTGAACCGCCCCCTGGTCGCAAGTTTTTATTTAAGACTGAACCTATTTGCAAACCCAGTCTAAATATTGTTTAAATTAATGTTATTCAGGCTCTACGCAGATTGTGCAAAAAGGTGAATTTTAAAGAGGTCGCATGACAAACCGTCCAATGATGGTGAACAAATGTGCCAATTATTTAAAAGTCTCACAACAAATGACAAAGTTATGGCTCAGACAAGCTTATTTATGGGAAACTCCAAGTGTGACCTTGACCTTAGAGATATCGATGTACTTCGTACGCATGACACACCGTCCCATGATGGTGAACAAAATGAATGTACCAAGTCATTTTAAATTCTAACGATAAATGACAAAGTTATGGTCCGGACAAACTTTCGGTTTAAAACGCACTAAGTGACCCCGTGACCTAGTTTTTGACCCGGCATAACCCATATTCAAACTTGATCTAGACGTCATCTAGATACAACTTCTGACTACTTTTGGTGAAGATCGGATGAAATTTTCGGGACAGACTGACCGACAAACAGACCTACCGACAAAGTGACTCCTATATAGCCCCCATTACCAATGATAATACTAATAAGATAAGAAAATAAAAGACTTTGGCCTGCTTTTATTTGATATTTTACTATTGTATCTTATTTTCAGAGAACTAAATTTTGTTTTCGTTCGGCATCAATGGACCGAACCGACCCGGATTCAGTCAATGGATCGGGATACGGGGGCAAGTGCTCCATTTTAAATGTCAGCGGTCATAAACATCATTCGGAATGTTTCTTAAAAATCCAACGATAATCGATTACAACTAACTGTAGTGTTAAAAGGGAGACAAGAAGATCTACGTGTAGATCTATGTAAAATTGTAACAGCAAGTCACATGAAAAGAATCGAGCTAGAATCTATGCACGTAGACAGAAGTAGAGTTGATAATTGGAAGATATGTCCTTTGAAAACGACCAGAATCCATTGCCTAAGGATTATGTCAATATGAAATGTAGAGTTCTAACAACTCACCCCCTCAGTGTCAACATTTTAATGCGTTTTTTCGAAGTTGAAGCATTTGTAGTTTTCATGTTTAAAAAGAATGTAGGCTCGAGCCAGATGTGCCTAATAGCAGCTACGCCCTTGTCTACAGTAATAGTATGTTTTTGACTTATTTTTGAAGACGTGTATTTGAAGCCCACATGATGCGTTTATTAAAAAGTATGTTTGGCATTTTAAAACTGTTTCAATGTACATGTAGAAAAAATATATGCATTACAAAAACTGATTGTGCGTTGTTTGTAATGTACCGTCGACATTTTCATTTAATTGACGTTATAATTTTATATTTTGTTAATATACATATACCTTTTGGATGTCTCTCATAACTAGAAACATTTTCCTCTGGGCGTTTCTGAAGAATATCTACGATTTTACAAGACGGCTCCATGACCAGACCTTTTGTCGTCAAATGCAATTCTTCAATGTCTTGCTTATACTGTTCAAACGCCGTTGTGTATGTAACACAGGCTGTAAATGCCAAAACAATAACAAACACTAAGCAATACATATAATGGCACACCGTGAATACCGGTGTCTTGTATAATTTATTGATAAGTTTTAATATTGGTATTAAAATGGAATAAATGAATTTTTCTTACCTGAGTTCTCTTAAGTGAGAAATTTTTTTTTATCTAAGATTGGCCACAATCACTTTTAAATGGAATAAATGCATACATGGCAAACCTTATTCGCAAAGTAAACATTGGAACTTCCTGGTCGTTTAAATTATACTTTAACAGAGTACTTCAAATCACGTGATTATTTAGATGGCGACGTCTATGCCGAGGCAGGTATTTTACGACGTTTTATAACCTTTATTACTTGTACTTGCGCTCACTTTCCAGCCATCTCAACAAGAAGGTTACACGCGTTTATTTCGTATTAATATTCGCTCCATATTTCGACTTTACTCACAGCGAAAATTGTTAGAGCAATGACCTAATTACTGCTCCAATAAGAAAATTTGCGAGAATTAAACTAGAGTCATTTACCGAATGTTAATACGAAGTAAACGCTAAACACCGTTTGACTGATATGATTGGAAAGAGAGCGTCACTTTACAATTTAAAAAAGTAATAAAGGGTTTGACACGGCGAATTGTAACTGTCTCGGCATAGAGGTTGCTATCTTGACTATCACGTGATTATTCACTCTGTTTAAAGTCCACACAATGCGAAAAAATTAAAAAAAAATGTCTTTCACTTGTTTCACTCTTGTAGTGTTAAAAATCTAGACGATATGACCACCAACCTGAATCGCTATGGAAGTTCAACGTCGCTGTTAAGTGTAAAAGGAATTCGACAGAGTCGTGCTGTCCGAATTTCCTTTCCAGACAATCAAAAAAAGCGTGGTATTTCTGGCCAGAGCGTCCATCAAGGCTTTGGATTCGGTTGTAG
Source organism: Dreissena polymorpha (assembly GCF_020536995.1). Lineage (NCBI taxonomy): Eukaryota > Metazoa > Mollusca > Bivalvia > Myida > Dreissenidae > Dreissena > Dreissena polymorpha. Next base: position 53,537,475 of record NC_068366.1, on the reverse strand, counting down.
TTATCATCACCAATGCGAGTCTTTGAGCCCCATAGGAAGTTTTCAAAGTCCGAGTCTTCGACTGAAAACTCTTCGCAAAGCTGACTGATAAGTCTGTCCCACGGATGGACAGAGAACGGGCCCTCGAAGCTCGAGTCCTGTTTGTTTGAAGTGCAGCTCTCGATACCCTTGTCGGCATATTTCGATACTGAATGAAACACATACCTCAATACATTCTGATTGCGGCATTAGCGTATTAATATTTACGTAAACAACTGATATTAACTGCAAGTTGGTGATCGGTATTCAAGTAGTATTGAACGTTAAAAGTTATATAGTTTCTTGTTATATCGTCGCGCATAGTGCCAAGCGTATTAAAAACATTTTGATTTTAATTTTTCAGCAAACTCATTTCCTTACTGTTCAAACAGGTCTGCTCCCACCGCACCAGTTTTAAACAAGAGTTCCGCGGTCGGAGACATATGCCACCCCACAGGGCTTTGACCTAGTGACCCCAATTTCAATAGGAGCCATCTACTGTCCAAGGCGAATGCACATGTTAAGTATCAAACCAATCGGTCAATTTGTTGACGAGTTATTGATCGGAAACGATTTTCACACTTATTGTTACAATGACCTTGACCTTTGACCTAGTGACCCCAAATTAAGAGGCATCATCTACTGTCCAATGTCAATTGGCGTGGGAAGTATTAAGCCAATTGGTCAATTAGACTCATTTGGCAGGTTTATAAATTATCTCCCTTTTAAAGCTTTTGACTTCCCTTGGAGTGTATGTTTTTACTTTTGAAGGATGACCTTGACCATGACCTTTTACCACTCAAAATGTGCAGCTCCATGAGATACAGATGCATGCCAAATATCAAGTTGCTATCTTCAATATTGCAAAAGTTATGGCCAATTTTAAAGTTTTCGGACGGACTGATGGACGGACGGACAGACAGTTCAAATGCTATATGCCACCCTAACGGGGGCATAAAAATAAAACCGAAACAGAAACAGCAAGAGGTTTTGCATCTATATTAGGAGCTATTAAACCAACGTTTCGTTATCGGCTGTTTAGCAGATGTGTATTTCAAAGGTGCACACCTTTGTTGTCAAGGTTAGCTGTCAAGGTTAGCAACACTCCCATTTCTTCTACCAGTTAATTTGTAAATTGGTTATGAACACACTTTATTTAAAGAATGTATCTGCAATTTTAGTGATATAATAAAATGAATTACTTTAATAAGCATTTAATTTATTAAATCATCCGTCAACAATCGTTTTCAATCAAGTGATATTAACAAAACAATCAATCAATATACCTGCCACCGATCCCATCGAGTCTAGCCCTTGAGTAGGCACGCATGAATCCAAATGACGCTTTATTGCTGTGACTGAAAGACGCATTACGGTTACAGTTTCATCACGTTCATGATTTTGGTCATCTTATCTACACAGTGGAAAATTTTCAGACGCTTGACTTCGTGGTTGACCCAACACCAAATATTAAAATGCCAGAGATATATTTTTGAAGTTGAGGTAATAATAATGCAGAACGTATGAATTTGAAAATATTTAAGTTGCATAACAGTAACACGAGTGCTTATTACAAGAATGACTGTTTTAAATGAAAGTACTGCCTTGTCTGGATAATTTGTAAACCTTGATTGGAAAATAGAATTAGATAAATATTTATTTTGCAAAAATACGTATTACATTTGTATAAAGAACAAAATACTAGTAGTGTACAGAAATTGTGTAAATTTACCTAGTTTAAAATAATTTCTAATTATCAATATTTTACAAGTAATTGCATATAAGGAGCCTATACGGCTAACGTAGGAGTATATTCTTTCTGAAACGGTTACCTTGTCGATTTACATAGCTACACTCTCGATAATTATTGACGATTTCAAGAAACTGTATTTTATTTGAAAGGGTTCGCATTATCTTAAGAAAAAAAAGATAATTGAGTAGTTCAGATGATATAATGTTACTTACGGGAAGGAAAAATGCAGTTGACAAAGTCATTTTCTGAAATGTCAACAACTATCGATACATCTTGGCATTCTGGCAGTGTTTTCAAATAACCCTGCAGTGGCTGGAACAGCGCTTCAACTTTGCCAGTTAAAAAATCCTCACACAGTGTCATTGCGTAGGCCAATGTTGGGCAGCAGATATAAAACGCCGAACAGTCAGTTTCGCGAATACTGAGTGCATATCCGCCTAATCAATATTATAAAAAAGAAAATGATACAAACAATGCTTAATGTGTTTTAATTTTGCGAGTCTTAATATTAATTTAGCAGCTGCACAATTTAGAGTGAAGTATATAAAGCAAAAAACAAAACCCATGGAATATGTATCAGATGATGAAATAGCTGTTGAAACGAATATAAATTCCATTTTATCATTAGGAATAATACTAGTGATATGCAGCAATATGAAAATCTGACCATTTATTAAAAATATATCATACGGAACGAAATATAAATCTTTAACTTTGACTTCATACATATAAGAATGGGTCGTAACATGCGGCGCATTGGCTGATCTAATGGGTAATAATTAGGGGTCAAATTGAAATGTACGACTGCACTATAATGTGATTTCATTACCTTGATTTGCAACATAGACCTTTGCTTGGAATGTGTGGGGTATATAACCGACAAATTGTCGAGTGCAGGGGGCTATACTTTGAATCCTTCTAACTATTTAAAAGTTGTTGAACTATGACTTTCATAATTATCTTGCATTAACAATCTTACACTATATTTTGAAATATCGAAGCATTATGAAGTAAAATAGCGGAAACGAAAGGAGGTCTGTGCATAATATAGTTAACAATATGGGTCTGCTACCCTATATTTAAACCAACCTTTTTTCAAATACTGGAACACATGTTGCAGATACTGTCGAAGTTCCTGAGAGTTTGATGTCTTTATTTCCTCTGTACTATGCAATTCTATCGCAGCATCAAATATCTGACGTGTCAGTGAATGTCCGTCCTTTACTCCAATTACCTGTACTTTCAATCTCAATTCTGTAAAGTATTTTTCATATGATAAGTTCGAAAATTATTAATTAAATTGGCGAATGCGAACTTTTCGTACAAAAAAATAAACACTGAAAACCACACAGAAATATCTTACCCGATGTTTCATCGATAAAAGGTATTTGACCTTTTAGTTCTTTAAAAATGGATAAGGCAGTTTCTATACCTGCAATAAATAGTTCATATACATACACGTCTTAAAAGCAACAAGTCGTTTTAAATAGTGTTACCTTTTAAAATAACTTACATAATATTTACATAAAAATATTTTTGCAGTATGTACTCAATCCTCGTATATTAATATATATTAACTATCAGTTTATAAACATCTACACCCAGTAGTTGCACTATTTTAAAGGGTTATGCATATTAAATGAATATAATCAAATTGTGATAATGGCTTTAAAAAGAATTGTTGCTAAATTTAATAATTATAAAGAATATACAATTATTTTTCGTAAATCAACGTTATACATGTACGTCTTTACACGAGTACCAACCATATTTCTCGTGTCGATCCGTAGGTTGTAACGTTTCTCTATATTTCGCGTTTTTCTTGTGTCTTTGCAATTCATTCGCAGCATCAACTAAATGACGCGTCAGTGTATGACTGTCCTCTACCCCAATTATATCTACTGTTAGTCGTAGCTCTGTAAATCATATTGTATTCAATTCAAATATTCGTTCGATAAACTCGTGCTTTATTGACACCGAGGAAATCAAACGCACACTTGCACACTTTTATAGAACTACAAATTCTGACTGAAAAAAGCTATCAAACCTGACGGGGTTTCACAATTGACACTTGGGTGATGATCTATCAAGTCTTTGAGCATGGAAATTGCTGTTTTCATGTCTGGAAAGAAATAGGAAACCATACGTGGATATCGAGAATTTCGTCATTATGTTGCGCAAATGGAAACTTTGTAAAATTTGCAACCGACACGCTGATTTTTCCAGAAAACTACTTCAAAACACATTATGACATTTATAGGATGAGTAACCTAAACTTTATACACTAAATGCCTTTGAGTTACTTTAAACACATTATACCATATTTAATTATGTACAAAGTGCTAATACCCGTGTTTCCTGCAGCAGTACTAGCTGTATTGTGTTGTGTGTATGGATACTCGAGTTGTTGGATTCTCGAATCCAATTGACGGTTTAATTTGATAACTAAAACGTGAAATATACAATTACGATTTATATTATACACTATTCGGTCTGAAAAGAACATACCAGTATATAGATACAAGCGCGATATTTTACATTTCAAATTATTTAATGCGTTTGTCATCTACAATATTGTGTATTGTCCAGAAATATATTGAGTATACCATACTAGTACGTGTGTTTTTTACTTACGGCATGGCATAATGCACTTTGTGAAGTCATTTCCAGAAATATCAACAACAACCGATACGTTGTTGCAATCTGGCTGTGTTCTTAAATAGTCTTGCAATGGCAGAAAAAGGGCTTTAACCTTTCCACTGAGGACATCTTCACACAGATGTATAACATTAAGCAAATTCGGACATCGTAAGTAAAATGCCATGCATTCGTGGTTGATACGGCATATGGTATTTCCTCCTATTAAAAATGTTTAAAATACAGTACACACGTTTAGTATATAAGTGATGCAAACATCACACGATCATTAAGCAAATGTGCTCAATTAAAGATTTATAGTTTTTAGTTGTGAGCGTTAGCATGTTTTGCAAATCAGTATGTGCTTAGAAGCCTTAGCTACGGTCAGAACCGTAACTCACTATGCTAGGAACGATTACCGCTGCCTGTCTGCACTGCAGACGACGAATGCTTAGGTATGCTCTCTTACTGCTGTGAGTGCGTTTACCAGCTTGTAAGACGACATTGGCCAGTCTAGTGTTTATCATTGAAATCTGTATATATTGGCTGCTTTCAGGGAAAATGGGGCTTAATGCATTTCAAATAAGATTAGCCTGTGCACACTGATTAGCCTGTGCAATGCGCACAAGCTAATCAAGGACGACAACAGCGAACAACTTCAGTGCCATCAGCGCTTAGATTTCTGTATTTCATCAGTGTATGAAGTGCTTTACAAACGCTTGCGTTTATGTAAAACAATCTACTCAATTGATACATTGTTGAAATACACAAGTTCCTATAACTACAACTCTAGGTATAGATTACCCGAAATTTCAACGCTCTGACGGTCATAACTGATTAAAAAATCAATTGTATGCACTCAGAAAAATTGTTGAGGCATTGTGAAAGTAGTTGTTGTTTTGCGATAAGTCTTCAATTAATTACATAATTAGTGCGATATAGCCACAAGTTATGTTTACTGTATATATTTGAACACGATTAAGTGGAAAAATCGTTTGCGTATTAAAGCCTCTATAACGCTCAAAATCAACGAAAATTTCGTGAAGTATTTCGTAAAATAAAATTTACACCTAAAAATCAGTGCTCCTTATGGCAATTGCCGAAATTTCAACGGAAGATGTGGTCTGGTAAAATAGATGTTTGTAGATACAAAATGCTCGTTTTTATTATTGTTTTGCATTTTTAATTCCATTTTAATTTCCCGCAACGATATCTATTCATACGACACATGAACACTAACATGGTACCATTTTAGTCTCGTGTGTCGTATGAATAGATATATTCGCGGGAAATTAAAATGGAATTAATTGTGTCACAAATAAATTAAAATGAGCATTTCAAACAAATTTTATACAAATATTGAACGTCGTTTTTACATCAACATAATAATAATTTATAAAGTTTCAAGTTTTTCTGTCAAAATCATACAATCTGTTCTCAATTGGTGGTCGAATCCCCATTTGGCATTTTGAATTGCCCATTATAAAATTCTCTACATGATTTATTTCACATTTTTCACATATCGTGTTTTAAATTTGTATACATGTATATGAATATTCTTTAGTTTATGAAAAGTCTTATATGAATGTTCAGTATAAGGCATGTTGGTTCCACATGCCATAGCTATGTTTATGACGTTCTCAATAACTGCCAATTTGCAATCACAACATGGTTTTGTTCTGTCTTTCATGTGATTTGCTATTTATGAATAAAGTCAGCCTCGTTTAGATTTTCTACATTCGCAACTTCTAATGAAGGAATTTTTTTAGAAAGATCATTCAGTTAAACTAGTTAATTTGCCAAAGGTAACATGCGTGGCTTATCCTATCAGCATGCTATAAAGAAAACGCTCTAAGTTGTTATCAGGTGTAAATAAAACAAATGTGAGTCTCAATTGAATTATGTTTACAAACCCTCTTCCAAGTGCTGCAACGGTCCTTCAAACAAGCTGATGTGTTCGGATACTGGTTCCGTCGAGTTGACGGAATTGGGCGACTCTGTTAGAATCTGCTCTGTTCTGATGGCTTGTAAGTTAGGCGTGACTGTTACCTTTGGGCACTCTGTTCAAAAGTAAAAGAAAAAATATGCTTTCAGTACGAATGTGAAATGGCTTTCAGTATTACGAAAACGTTAATATTACAATAAAAGATGCAATTAAGTGGTGAAAGTGTCTCGATTCCTAGATAAACTTTATCTTTGCTATTCAATTAATGGCCAGTTAATTGGCTTCATAATTCATTAATATACATGACCCTTTATTTCAGAGATATCTCATTTCATCAGTCGGTTACCGATAATTTCATAAAAATATAAATACATACTATTGAAAAACAAACACGTTACGATCAGTAGGTGTGAAAAGCAACATTCAACTAAATTATCTGCGTGTTCGTCATAAAATATAATTGAAAACGCAATTTTGTTTTTATTACGCCTTTCCAAAAAAGTTAATAAAACACTTTCATCAAACCATTAAACGCAACGCATATTACTCAGCTTTGAAGCAATTCTGAGGCAAGACGAGGCAGTTGCCTCGACTAAGATTTGCAAAAACATAACATCATACCAAAATATCAGCTGCCGCATATGCAAAAGAAGACAATTAGCGGCACCCTTTCGACCCATGTTAAATAATATGGAATATAAGAACCTTGGCATGTCTTGGGCCTGACTTCCATTAATGCCTCTACTACGGACGACATAAGAGTAAGACAAGTATAGCATAACAGGTGTGAAAGTTTGTTACGCGCAAAAAACACACTGAATAGAACCCAACAATTATTTGTATTGTTGTTCATCCATTCATCCGCATGTATATCCAATTAAGGTTTCCGAAAACTCCATTTTATTTTGCGAAGATGAATTTTGCGTATTTTGTAGTTTCGCTGAGTAGCGGTCAGCTTACGGTTAGTTCGCAAGCAAATCAAAGATCGTCTTAAATGCCATTTTCTTTCAATAGTTATTCATACATGACTGGATGTGTTTAATTATAAATAATTCAATGGTAATTCGCACTGTGATAAAATAAACAAACCGATTTCCAGACACTGATATGGTCTTTTTAAAGATTTCTTTTTGCCAATAACCGGTTCCTGTGTATTCAGTCCACTTGGAGACTGAGTTAAACGAGGCTTTGTTGTGGTGGATGCTTCGCCAGGAGTGTCAGTTTCCATTGGGCGGTCTGTTCAAATATAAGACTATTTTGATGAGGCGTTTACCGAAAAAGTGCAATGGCTTGTAGTTTAGAACTTACTTACATTTAAACATAATTTTGTGGAAAACTACTTTAAACTGTAATAATAAAAAAAATACTGAAGGTGTATGATAGATTCTTCGATGATGGTGAAGAGATTGATTATACCAGGACTAAAATGGGTGGTCATGTTTGCAGATAAACGAATATCTGTTGTAACTGTCATTTGCTCATGGCATAAACACAACAAAAACCATAAAACAAGTGCAATTAAAAATATAAAGCCGCTGAACTTATAAATTAAATTTCCAAAAGCAAAGACTTATTTCACTTTAAAACACGCATTCAAAAAATGTGTACATTTTTTATCCTCAAAAGTATTTTATAGTCATGTTTTATATTGACCCGTTGTTGTAAGTTTGCAATCACAAAACTGAACATTTTTGCATTATTTTTCTCGCTGCATAGATATCACAAACAATCAAAGTAATTAACATAAAGGCCACTTCAGTCTGCCGAAAACATAACGTCACAATAAGCCTAAGGTTCAAAAGGTGTTCCTTACTAAAATCACGAATGATTTTACGCGAATCCAGATCACTTGTCGAGTCAGTCTGAGCAACAGTTCGCAAGTCTTCTTCTTTCGACGTGCCTGGAACTAAGAAATGGCCTGAACAAATAAAGGAAATAAAAATGACTGCATGTAAACATGCATTGAATGAACCATACATAAAACTTTATGAAAGTACATGTATTAGGTGAAGAGTTTTTTACCACGTAACGCAAAAATGCCAATACCTGCACGGAGTGCGTCCAATTTATTGCCTATATCAATCATTACACCAATCGCCGTTTTCACATCTGAAATAACCATTATTTTTAGCGGTTATGTGTAGTTTTATAATAAGCGAATAGTTATATCAATAAATTATATGAGAGCAATTGATGATTTTCAATTAAAATTTCCAATAAACAGAGGACATAGATTCAACATGACGTCATAATTATTAGCAGCCCTATATTGCGTGTGACTGCGCGAAAAACCATATACTGTATATACAAAAAAGAGGCCATCTGCATCAATACGGTAGTATATGTTCTAAACTTAATTATCTTTAAATTATAAAAATATCAATGACGTAAGCAAAGCCATATAAAATATAAATAGTCAGGACTATAAGTAGTAGTAGTAGAAGAAGTAGTAGAAGCGGTAGCAGCAGCAGCAGCAGTAGTAGTAGTAATAGTAGTAGTAGTAGTAGTAGTAGTAGTAGTAGTAGTAGTAGTAGTGGTAGTAGTAGTAGTAGTAGTAGTAGTAGTAGTAGTAGTAGTAGTAGTAGTAGTAGTAGTAGTAGTAGTAGTAGTAGTAGTAGTAGTAGTAGTAGTAGTAGTAGTAGTAGTAGTAGTAGTAGTAGTAGTAGTAGTGGTAGAAGTAGTAGTAGAAGTAGAAGTAGTAGTAGTAGAAGTAGAAGTAGCAGTAGTAGTAGTAGTAGTAGTAGTAGTAGTAGTAGTAGTCGTAGTAGTGTAGTAGTAGTAGTAGTAGTAGTAGTAGTAGTAGTAGTAGTATAGTAGTAGTAGTAGTAGTAGTAGTAGTAGAAGTAGTAGTAGTAGTTGTTGTTGTTGTTGTAGTAGTAGTAGTAGTAGTAGTAGTAGTAGTAGTATAGAAGTTGTAGTAGTAGAAGTAGTAGTAGTAGTAGTAGTAGTAGTGGTAGTGGTGGTGGTATTAGTATTAGAAGTAGTACTAGTAGTAGTAGTAGTAGTAGTAGTAGAAGTAGTAGTAGAGTAGTCGTATAGAGTAGTAGTAGTAGTAGTAGTAGTAGGTAGTAGTAGTAGTAGTAGTAGTAGTAGTAGTAGTAGTGTAGTAGTAGTCGTCGTCGTCGTAGTAGTCGTAGTCGTCGTCGTCGTAGTAGGTAGTAGTAGAGTAAGTAGTACCGTAGTACGTAGTAGAAGTGATTGCAGCAGAAGTAGTAGTAGTGTAATAATTGGTGGTCGCAGTACATATATTACCGATTTTAAGTGTGTGTGTATTTTCTACTACTTCGATCATATTGTCGTGAGTTTCCTCTCGTAAAGTTTGATTGTATTTGTCATGTGGAGACTGTACAATCAGGTCGCCCACCATTCCACTTCCACAATAATGACTGGAGTTGTCAGTAGAGATCTTGTTTATTTTGTCTGTATATTGTTTTAGAACTTGCATGTGTTTTTCATATCTCTGGATTTTACCATGCGTATTGCTTGCGAGTTGTTGGTTCTTCTCTTTAAGTTTTTGGCAGTGTAGATTTTTTATAAACAGCAATTTTTGAAGCTCCGGATCATCTTGGCTGTTTCCAGATAAAGTTTGCCAACATTTTAAAGAATGAATACGTCTATTTAAAGTCTCTATTATCGTGAGCTTGATTTTGAGTTCATCTTCAACTGTAAATTGCTGTTGACCGGCGTTGAAGATCTGAAAACAAACACCATTAGAAGGCTTTAATGTGCAACAATACGCTCCCTTTTACCTGGGTAAACGGCATGATGTGAGGTAACAAGAGTAAAAATTAACATATACAAATGTAAGCCTCAGAGCAACATTTTTTGGTAAACCTGATATCACGTAAATTTTCTCAATATTAAGCGCCTTAAATTATTTTAATCGTCGACCAAACTGTTACTTGCATTTAAGCCCAACACAAAATAATCTAAGTTTGGGCATGCTACGAGTTTGGCCTTCGAAAGCAACAGCGATAGCTATGACGTATCGTTTGTGTCAATGTGAACTAAAAATAAACTACAACAAGAGCACCGCCTTGCGGGTGCAGACCGCTCATCTATTTTCTTTTTAAAGGTGAAGGGACTCTCATTTTCAATCACAAAGGAGGGAGGGGTGGAGTGAAGAGGGGTGTATAGTGTGGGGGCGTGGACATTTATTACATTATCTTCCAAAAATGCGAAAAAAAAATGCAAAAAAAAAATCAGGGGGGAGGGGGGGTGGGTGGTGGGGGGGATACTTGGGTGCGATGGTTGGGGGGTGGGGTGGGGGTATAGTATAGTGTGAGGGTGTGGTGGTCATTTGTGAGATGATCTTAAAAAAAAATTAGGGGGGATTCGGGGGTGGGGGATTCAGGGGGGGGGGGGTATAGTATAGTGTGAGGGTGTGGTGGTCATTTGTGAGATGATCTTTTAAAAAAAAAAATTAGGGGGGGGGGGGGAATTCGGGGGGGGAATTCGGGGGGGGGAGAATTCGGGGGTGGGGGGGAGGGGGGCTGGGGGGGTATTCTTGGGTGCGATGGTTGGACGGTATTTCAAACATAAAATAATAAAAATAAATATTTGTGTTTTTTAACCGTTTAAAAAAAAATGGGGGGGAGGGGCGGTGGGGTTGGGTGGGGGGGGGGGTGGGGGGGTGGGGGTAAAGTATAGTGTGAGGGTGTGGTGGTCATTTGTGAGATGATCTTAAAAAAAAATAGGGAGGGGGATTCGAGGGGGATGATTCGGGGGGGGGGCACGGGGGATGGTTGGGGGGAGTCTATTGTGGTATGTCAGGTAAGAGTAGTTTTGTCAAAGTATCAATCAAATCTAATCATAAATAAAGAAGTTATGGCAATTTTAGCAAAATTTAATAATTTGACCTTGGAGTCAAGGCCATTCAAAGGTCAAGGTAAAATTCAACTTGTCAGGTACAGTAACCTCATGATTGCATGAAAGTATTTTAAGTTTGAAAGCAATAGCCTTGATACTTTAGAAGTAAAGTGGATCGAAACACAAAATTTAACAAAATATTCAAAGTTACTTAGTCAAAAAAGAGCTATAATTCCGTCAAAATGCCAACCAGAGTTATGCAACTTGTCCTGTACAGTACCCTTATGATAGTTAGCGAGTGTTCCAAGTCTGAAAGCAATAGCTATGATACTTTAGGAGACTGGAGTAAAGTGGAAATTTTCAATTTTCTAAGTATGAAGGGGCCATATATCTGTCAAAATGCCAGTCAGAATTACAAAACTTTGCCTGCACAGTCCCCTTAAGAAAGTAAGTAAGTGTTGCAAGTATGAAAGCAATAGCTTTGATACTTTAGGAATGAAGTGGACCTAAACACAAAACTTAACCTAATTTTCAAAGTATAAAAAGGGCACATAATTTTGTCAGAGTTATCTTACTTTGCCTGCCCAATCCCCAATGTTAGTAAGTAAGTGTTCCAAGCTTGAATACAATAGCTTTGATACTTTATGAGGAAAGTGGACCTAAACACAAAACACAACCGGACAACGACGCAGACTCTTAGGTGATGACATAGAGGATATTTGTTGGATTCGATGGAATATCTATTTTATTTCACGAGTGTTCACCACTCGTGAAAATATGTATTTTTGATGATCACGAGTGAATTAAAATCGATATTCCATCGAATCCAACAAATTTACTTTTTATTTTATGCTTTTTTCACCGCTTATTAACATTATAAAAGAGTTTAACAGGATAATTTCGCTGGATTAATGACGTCATTTCGTCGAAAAAATGACGTCATTTCACAGTAAAACAGTGAAAAATATCGATATTTTTCACTGTTATTTTTCACTGTTTAAAACAGTGAAATACCAGTTTTATTTCACTGATATTTTTTTATAAACCACCGGAAAGCATAAAATAAAATCGCTTTTTTTCCAAAAATAGATGAGCTAATAAATAGCAACAACTATTCATGGCGATTATTTGAACACAAACGTTCTCATAACAGTGGAACTTGTGAAACGTGGAACAGTACCTTTGCTGACATCGTGTGAGACCTTATGTCCATATCGGCACCTCCGCGTACTGTCTTAAAAACGTCTTCGATCTTACGCAAATGTGTATTTAAATCGTCTTCACCAATATGCAATGTTTCGGACTGGAATACTTGATCTCGCTTCTCTGCAATCTGCAATGTAATGTAATTTAATATATGTTCAACGACAACCACTCCCCCCCCCCTTACAGTCCTCCACCTCAAAGAAATGTTCTGTACATTTTTAGAATCAAGAAAAAGCACCACATGTCAAACCACCCAATAGGTAAACATGCACTAGTTGCTATATAGTAAGTTTATATTATTGTGTATTAGATTTAACATAATGCTAAATTACAACAACTATGTTGCTGATATTGCATGAAATTGGAAACTAAACGGAAATAAAATTCGTCAGCATGTTTATTTGCATAATGCGTTTTTAAACCTATAAAACTTTTCTGTTGCAAATTATATCCTAGTTTTTTTCCTTTTAAATGACACATTATTACTTCTGTTACACTTGTATTTTGCAAACAATGTGCCAAGACATTCATACCTTTTCTAGGAAGGGTAGTACGTTGCCGAACAGTGTATTCAAATCGCAATGATTTAAACAGATTTGAATTAAAGCGGACAATCCTAATTGCTGCACCGTTCGCACCTCGCGATGTCCGTATTCCTTTATATAACATTTCATATGTTGCAGTGGTTCTTTCATAATTAATTTCCATTCAATATTCTCCCAATTGGGAGATTTAAGTGCATGTTTATCCGTTATGCGATCATATAACGATTGACACAATTTGCAGACCTCTCTTTGTTGACTCGCGTCGGAAGATCCCTCATGCGTTTGGTACAGTTTGGCTATATCGCAGGTTGAGCATATATAGTCAGACACTTTGCAAATAGTTTTTATGTATTCCCTATTTGAGGAACAAAACTCGGCACTTTTTTTGTTAATGAAACATGCAAGATATTTCTCAAAATTATTTGTGGCAGAACAAAATGTTACCAATGTATGTATATGCTTACTTTTAAGTTGTTTATCCATTTTAAAATGTTCTTGTTTATTTTACATATATGTGTATGTCCGTTTTCCTTTCAAAAAGTGGGAATGGTATTTTAAATATTACATTTAAACATGCATGTTCTTCGTGTTCATTGTGTCAGAAGTGGATGTCCGTTGAAAATCCATATTGAACTACACTCGGCACGAATTTTGCTCTTTTAGAACAGGTACTAGTAAACAGTAATGTTTTGTTGGTCTCTCTTCATATCACTGCTGGCTAGATCTTATGAAAAAAAAACACAATAATGATAACATATCTAACACAATAAGACGTAAACCAATTAAAAACAAATAAACACAAACCTTAAATAAAAATGCATTTTCAAAAACTCAGATATAAACATGGTGCATATAATGGAATAACGAAAACTTCAGCGGGTATACACTACATTAACAATATATCAACGATATATTTAATAGTTTTATAACTTGGCGTACGAGATGAAACAACACTCGATGAGTCACATAAGATGAGCCATATTGACCACACCACAAATCAACGTTTAATAAGTGTTTATTCAGTAGCAATATCAAATTGCATATACAATATCAAATTTACCTACTTTTCACCAACACCCACAAACCACAAATAAGAAGAGAGCAGTTATATAAAACTTTTTTTTGCTCAGTGAGTTTGTAAAAATGAAGATTTAATTTTTAAACCTACTTTTAGCTCTGGTGACCTACATATACATATACAACGGATGAGAACGATCTGAACATGTCCTTTGCCAAATGATTCAGGAGAAGTCGAAGGAAGAAAAATTCACACGCGGACTGACGGACGACGGCCATCACAGTATCATAAAGCCAAGTAAAAGGCTCTCCGCTCATGTTAGCTAAGAACACGACAGCTGTTGATGCGATGTGTCATAAGGGCGCCATTTAAAAGTTTGCTCAGTGAGTTTGTAAAAATGAAGATTTAATTTTTAAACCTACTTTTAGCTCTGGTGACCTACATATACATATACAACGGATGAGAACGATCTGAACATGTCCTTTGCCAAATGATTCAGGAGAAGTCGAAGGAAGAAAAATTTACACGCGGACTGACGGACGACGGCCATCACAGTATCATAAAGCCAAGTAAAAGGCTCTCCGCTCATGTTAGCTAAGAACACGACAGCTGTTGATGCGATTTGTCATAAGGGCGCCATTTAAAAGTTATTATTGCGACAAAAGTAAAACAATATAAGTCCTGAAATAAAAAAAATGACATCAGCTGAAAAAATAGATGACCTACATCGTACCGTTATATTTCATCTGCCTATTTCAATTCACATAAAATGTATAACAAGGGAAAAACTTGTCACAAAACCAGGTTTTTAATTTGAAAAAAAAGTATGATCAAGGGAGACAATTCAAATGTGCATTGTTACTGATTGTTCCTAACTACCTCCCTTTTGTCAAATTCAGTCTATTTTAGTCGTCGCGACCTTGATTTCAATTGGAAAAAAATCTGATAAAGGAAGACAATTCAAAATATGCAATGTTACTGATTGTTCCTAGTTACCTCCCTTGTGTCAAATTCATTCTATTTTAAATCGTGGCGACCTTGACCTTGGAGATATTGACGTAATTCTTTTGCATTCACATCGTCCAATTATTGTGAATAAATGTACCGCGTAATTTTAAAATCTCACAATCAATGACATAGTTATGGCCCTGAATGACATAGTTATGGCCCGGACAAGATCATAAATGGCCATTTTTTACCTATGAACTCAAAGTGTGACCTTGACGTTGCAGATATCAACGTAATTATTTCGCATGACACACCGTCCAATGATGGTAAAAACAATTGTGCCAAATGATTTTAAAATCTCAATGAACGACATAGTTATGGCCCGGACAAGCTTGTTCAGCCCGCCCGCCCGCCGACATTCACCAATCTAATAACCAGTTTTTTTTCCTTCGGAAAACCTGGTTAAACATAGTATTAGATCGAACCTATAAATACTTCGTTTTAGGATACCTCACAAGAAAAACCCATCGCGACAGATCATAAACTGGTTTCCCACGTTCGGCATTTGAGTGTACAAAACTGTATCAGACCAAAGGTCATTAGATAAACGTTGATTGTGCGTTGATCGCGTTTACATAAGCAGCGTATAGGTCAATAAAAGACAGTTTTAAACAATGTTTTGGCAATACTAATTTCATTTGTCTATTTATATTTCCCTTACCTAATTGACATGAGGCCTTATCTATGATCGCTCCGCCCACTTAATCACGTGGCTCAGCGGGTAGCAAACCTAGACAAGCTAACACCAAAATGGCTTCATTGCCTATATACTGCATGTAGATTTATGGACTTTTTGACACCATATGAAACTTGTATAAGGGGTTTGTGTCATTTAGTTATTCTGCGAATGCAAAAAATATACGTTTATAGAGAACATCGGCTAATTATAACGGGTTTTTCGGTACATGAATAACGCTCTCAAACGCTTGCGCGCTGACCGAAATCGAACCTGTTATTACGTGTGATGTTGGTATTAGCAATAAATTAACACTTCTTCAACGGCATTTACCCATGTTATTTACGAAACATTTCCACTCGTGTATTTGACACGAAATAGCGCTTTAAACTGGGATTTCGGTGAAGTTTTACACGCTTTCTGACACCGAGTGTACCAAAATCCCACATGTTATTACGTATAAAAGTGATATTAATAATATTGAACATTGCTTATGGGACATTTATCAATCATCATAATTGAAAGTGCAAGACAGTACAATACGACGCTGGCGCAGGTACCGACTTCTCCCAAGTTCGGCATTTATTGGTTATATCAGTAATAATAAATCTTATTATGTGGCATTTATCGATTCGATTCTATTAAAATAGAAATATATAATTGTTTTCACTTGTTTCTGACACACACAAAACTCGATTTATAACGGGGATTTCGTTAAGTTACGTAAAGTTGGTACCAATCTTTTCTATTATTCTACAAGCACACGTAATATAATTCATACTTAATAATGCGTAGTTATTTCTAACATAACAATACCAGTTTTTTTAAATAAATAAATGCTCCATAAGGGTGATCTCGGTAATTCTACACATTGAAGCTTCCACTTGCTCTTGTCAAGACCGCATTTCCGCGTTTGAAATGGTATAAACATGTATTTAATTAATCTAACTTATGGATACCGAATTTCAGAGTTACATAAAACCTATTCACACCGTTTTGCCTTATTTCATTTCCGCCTTTTTTGCGAACAAATCAGACGAAACTCTTTGAAAAAAATGAGAACTAGGCATTCGATCTCAAAGGTGGATTAAAATCGTTCATTGGTGACATCACTTGTCTGCACATGTGTAGATACCATTATTAATATAATATATCACGTGTCACCTTCTCATAACATGTATAATGGCAATAAAGTGCATTACTATCAGAGTAATAAAACACAGCACGAATTAGGCTTCATGCTGGGTTTTATTTCTCTTTAAGTAATGCAGATGAACCTCGCTTCTGTATATTAATGACCAAGTAACTGATTTAAAAAAAAAACGTGAAATATTATGTGATAATCAGATCGATAACATAAACTATTTAAATCGGCTAGTTTATCCGATAAAAATATATTATAATTGTCTTTGACAGTGTTGACGTTTAGTTGTTCGTGGTGACAACCGCATGCATTTATACATCTCTTACACTTCTCAAGATATCTTTTCGGCTTTGGAAACGATATAAATTAAATGTCACCGACTAATCTTTCAGGATATCGATTGTCCGAGTTACATAGTCCCCATCGACACCGTTTAACTATTTTTAATCTACTTTTTTTTAAAGAGGAAAACAAAAGAAACTCGCTAAAATAAAAGTGAACCTATACGTAGCTTGTCTAGAAAATGGCGGACAGTGCGTTGCTAACTAACGCGCCCGATTAATCGATCGCTGATTGGTAGATCAGTTCTTAGATAAGAACTTGATTGACAGGCGGCGTCATGTCAATTAGTTAAACCTATTTATTTCAGCTCGATTTTATCGAAAGCCTCATGCTTATTGAAACA
This sequence comes from Dreissena polymorpha, assembly GCF_020536995.1. NCBI lineage: Eukaryota > Metazoa > Mollusca > Bivalvia > Myida > Dreissenidae > Dreissena > Dreissena polymorpha. The sequence continues at coordinate 53,520,031 of NC_068366.1, read as the reverse complement.
CTATTGAGTCCATGTCATGGGTAGAACCAGTACTTGGTGTTTTGGGGAGATCTAAAGAACACTCCTACGGTGAAAATCGAGCAAATGAACGCTCGGTCGCTAGGCGGACACCATATCCACTACGCCACAGCGATCTTATCCCTTATTTATCTACGTATAATATTATATAATGAAATCCTATATCCATTTGTCAAAAACGTATTTAGATTTTTGTAACATTCTAAATGCATTTGAACTTACATTTTTCATCATATGCATGCAAAGTTTCATCATTTTATCTCATATAATTTTCAATATTGTAGCAATTAGTTCTATTTTTTAACGGTCGTCTGAAATTGGTCCTTGTGAGTAACCTAAAGTTTGTGACTTGACCTTTAACAGAGAAGCATGTGAGTTGTACGCGACGCGAGATATTTTCTTGTCACGGGAAAAATGATGAGCATTAGTAAAAGGGCGTTCCCAGGTATTGATGTAAGTCAAATGATGGGAATGCAAACATAGAGCAGATAAATTGAAAATAACAAACCATGACTTCATTTAATCATCATGAACAATACAAGTCGTGAAATTATAAAATGACATCGGCTGAAAAAATAGATGACCTACATCGTACCGTTATGGTTCATCCGCCCATTTCATTTCACATAAAATGTATAAAAATAGTATTAGATCGACGCTATAAATACTTCGTTTTAGGATACCTTACAAGAAAAACCCATCGCGACAGATCATAAACTGGTTTTCCACGTTCGGCATTTGAGTGTACAAAACTGATTCAGAGCAAAGGTCATTAGATAGACGTTGCTTGTGTTTACATAAGAAGCGTATGGATCAATAAAAAATAGTTTTACACAATGTTTTGACAATACTTATTTAATTTGTCTATTTATATTTCCCTTATCTAATTAGTTAAACCTATTTATTTAAGCTCGATTGCATCGAACTCCTCAGGCTTATTGAAACACTATTGAGTCCATGTCATGGGTAGAACCAGTACTTGGTGTTTTGGGGAGATCTAAAGAACACTCGCACGGTGGTAATCGAGCAAATGAACGCTCGGTCGCTAGGCGGACACCATATCCACTACGCCACGGCGACCTTATCCCTTATCTATCTACGTGTAATGTTTTATAATTAAATCCTATATCCGTTTGTCAAAAACGTATTTAGATTATTGTCATACCCGTGGCAAGGGGGGGGGGGTGCGTTGGGTGCGTTCGGACTCAATCTTTTTGGATGAGTAAAAAAATTGCACTCTAAGTTGCACCCGACTTTATTGGACGCAAAAACGGAAATTTATTTTTTCTAGCAACCTAGTGAGTCTTCGTCCTTAAGCGTTAAAATAATGTTGTATTCAATATGCAACCGACAGGTCTCCATATAATTTTGTTTCGATTAAGTCATTTCCAAGAAAGTGCGTCATTTTTATTTACAAGTTTTAACCGTAGAATTGTTGAAATCATTAGAAGTTGTGACAGCAAAATTTGAGAAGATCTAAGAAGCCGGTCCCTGCAAAATGGAATTGGAATCTTTGTTACAAATAGATATTTGTTTTCTGTATTATGCAAAATTATTTACCTGGCACACTAATCCGTATACAATCGATACTTATTTATAAATATTTGATACTAAATGATTGTTTTGTAACTTTTGTAATCGTTATTAATGTTTGTTAAAGCAATAATTGTAATAGATATCATAACAAAATGTTGACGCCTACTTATTGTGGGTTGAAATCTCAGTCCAATAACTTTTTTCGACAATTATCTAAATGGCTGGATAAAACAATTTGATTAACTTGAATAAATAAATAATCTTATAAAAAAGAAAATATATTTTAGATGATTATTAACAGAATGTTATGTCAGCTTCCAAACATTACTGAAATCAAAGGACATCCTTCGACTATTGCCGAAGACTAATGAGTCACTGGTTAATAACTTCGATTATACCACGATTTATAACTATAACACATTGTGCACAGCATTTTCGACGGGCTGCATTGTCTTTTTGTTATATCCCCGTACAAACATTTTCGGATACCCTAAAAGATTTTCCGGCCAAAAATATCAGCTATGCTCAAGTCATGATAATTTTTTTTGAATGACAAGAAAACAAATCATTGTTACCTAGCTTTTTTCTAGTTTACCAACACTTAATGGCATCTGTTCTGCTCCACATACAGAATTTTCCACAATGTTTTAATTATGTCAAACTTCACACTTTGAATGTCATACTCTTAACAGTTGTTATAATGAATTTAAAACGTTATAATATATGATCAGATGGGCGTTAACGTTTAATTTTCGACAACTGTGACGGACCTTGAGCATATAATGGGCAAATAAGTACACCTTTTTTTCTTCAACGTCCTGGTATAAATTGTTTAGGACTTTACAAGATACAAGATACAAGAATTTTTATTTAACGTCGGATGTGAATAACAATAAACATTAGCTCATGAGCTATTTCCCGACAAAACAATTGTATATATATAACAAGTGTATATTGAGCTGAAAGAAAGATTAAGCATATTATATAAGCATTTATGGTACAAGGACATATTTAAAGCATATAAAACACAAAATTAAGTAAAAATGTTCATTAAAAGCATACTATTTTGTAAGTTACATACAATTGCGACAATGGGAAATACACCTAAAAACTATATTGGAGCTTTTTTTGCATAGTTCATAATTAAAAACATATGTAATACACTTTTAAGTTGTACAAACAAAGCATTGCAGACCTGTATTAAAATTTAAGATATTAAAACAAGTATAGCACACAATTCATGTTTAAAAGCAAGCACATGCACAATATCTACATAGTACAACAAATAAATAGCACATATATACACATGTATACATGTTTATAACATTTTAAAAACACACAAGAAGCACACATACAATTATACATTGAAGAGTAACCAATGAGAAAAAAGGGAGTATAAAAAAGCATATATAAGCACATGAAAAACAACTACAAAGCACATATATACACATATATACATGTTTATTTTTTATTTTATTTTTTTTTAAACACACAAGAACCTCATATACACTATATACAAAGAGAATAAAAAAGGGGTTAACTGGCAGATAAATAAATAATATAAGCAGGACAGCAAAAACAAGCAAGCAAGCAAGCAAAAAATGTGAGAAGCAGGTTACTCACACATGGCGCATTTACATTTTGAACATGTCTAGGTGCGGCTCAGCCGTACAAAGTCTTTATATTTGTCAACTGTGCGAATGTCCTCTGGGAGGATGTTCCACACCTGTACAGCCTAAAAACGAAAGGAATTTTTGCCATACCTTGTTGTTCTTACTTTTGGTGTCTCCAGGATGTTTGAATATCTGAAATTATAGGTAGAGGATTTAACTTTAACCAAGGATTGAAGATATTCTGGGTAAAGATTGTGTATACATTTAAATGTTTCTGACGCAATGAGGCTTAACCTCAATGAGACCATAGGGCCAGTAGTTTGTGATTATAGGGTCCTAATGAAGCCTAAAGTGTTCGTATGTTTCTGAAATTCGTTTAGAAAAAGATAACGTATTTGTTTAAAATAGCTTTTAAAAAATTAAGTAACCAGTTATACCATTTTGATTTCTTTTAGTATTGATGCACAAAGACCCAGTTTTGTTAATCAGTGTTTGTTGTACAATACACTTTTAGCACTTTTTTAGCAATGCTAGGCCTCTGGTACTATCCATAGTAGCAGACAAATAATTGTTTTGAAAAAAAAAATCAAATATTTCAATTTTAGTTGCTCGATTTATGAATGGTAGAATGTTTGAATGGTAAAACACACCAATTTCATCAAGATTCCAAGATTCCAATAAATAATGATATTTTATACCGTTCTTATTGTTGATTTCATATTATATAAATTTGTGTTGCATATGTAAACAAAGTGTGTGCGCGCATACGAGTGTCGGGTTAAACACCGTATCAAATGATGTATTTCCATGACTGATCGAAAATGTTGGTTATTGACAACCGTGGTAAAGAATACATGTATGTTGTATCATATTCATGTCGATCAGTCAGAGTATGGTCAATGAAAGTGAAATTTCATATAAAAATCCTCTATAACTTCAGTCTCTAAATACAGTTAAAAAATGACCAGAATGCAGGAGTTTACTTTTCAACATCCCCTCCCGCACATACTCCTTTCGCCACTTCGTTGCTCAATAACAATGGCAAATATTCGCACCCCCCCCCCTTTTCAAAACCCTGGCTACGGGCCTGATTGTTACATTCTACAGACATTTTTCATCATATGTATGGCAAGCTTCATCATTATATCTCATATACTTTTCAATATTGTAGCAATTAGTTCTATTTTTGTAACGGTCGTCTGAAATTGGTACTTGTGAGTAACCTAAAGTTTGTGACTTGACCTTTAACAGAGAAGCATGTGAGTTGTACGCGACGCGAGATATTTTCTTGTCACGGGAAAAATTATCAGCATTAGTAAAAGGGCGTTCCCAGGTATTGGTGTAAGTCAAATGATGGGAATGCAAACATAAGAGCAGATTAATTGAAAATAACAAACTGTGACTTCATTTAATAATAATTGAGCAATATAAGTCGTGAAATTATAAAATGACACCAGCTGAAAGAATAGATGACCTACATCGTACCGTTATGGATAATCTGCACATTTCAATTCACGTAAAATGTATAAAAATAGTATTAGATCGACGCTATAAATACTTCGTTTAAGGATACTTCACAAGAAAAACCCATCGCGACAGTTCATAAACTGGTTTTCCACGTTCGGCATTTGAGTGTACAAAACTGATTAAGACCAAAGGTCATTAGATAGACGTTGATTGTGTTAACATAAGCAGCGTATGGGTAAATAAAATACAGTTTTAAACAATGTTTTGACAATACTAATTTAATTTGTCTATTTATATTTCCCTTATCTAATTAGTTTAATCTATTTATTTCAGTTCGATTTTATCGAAAGCCTCAGGCTTATTGAAACACTATTGAGTCCATGTCATGGGTAGAACCAGTACTTGGTGTTTTGGGGAGATCTAAAGAACACACCTACGGTGGGAATCGAGCAAATGAACGCTCGGTCGCTAGGCGGACACCATATCCACTACGCCAAGGCGACCTTTTCCCTAATATGTCTATGTGTAATGTTTAATAATGAAATCCAATATCCATTTGTCAAAAACATATTTAGATTTTTGTAACATTCTACTGGCATTTGAACTCACATTTTTCGCCATGTGTATGCAAAGCAAGTAGTTCTATTTTTGTAACGGTCGTCTGATATTGGTTCTTGTGAGTAACTTTAAGTTTGTGACCTTTAACAGAGAAGCATGTGAGTTGTACGCGACGCGCCATGTTTTCCTGTCATGGGAAAAAGATGCAGTTATTTTAAAGTCCTCACAGCGTTTAAAACAGTTGAAGAGCGAAAACGCACTCTGAAGGGACAAACACACACATCCACCCCACCACACAATGAATTCCCCACCCATTCCAGGTCAGACGATGCAACTACATGTATTGAACGTAATCCTTCAATACCATTACGACGAGATTTGGCAGGAGCGAACCTAGAGGAACGCGGTAAAGCTGTCAGCATACTTGGTGCTCGAATTTATGGTAGGCAGCTATGATTTTGATGATATGATTGTATAATTATGATAAAAGAACGAACAATATGATACCATTTTTGGATATTAACATGTAAAGCCAATCGCATTTCAAATGTATTTTGATGATAAATAGTATATTAAAATAATAAAATTGGTTGAAATAAGTTTACTTACATCATGCGCATATGTTCCATCCGCATATTGCAATGCAAATAAATCTATTTTAACAGTATTATATAAGCACTATAAATACATTTTTTAGGATCCCTCACCAGAAAAACACATAAGATCATACACTGGTTTTCCACGCCCGGAAATTGAGTGGCAATTTATGGATATTTTACATGCGCTTGATCATAAAAAATGTGTCTGCTATATCATAAGATTTAATATTACCTTATCGATTTATTAGTACAAATAAAGACAAAACAAAAAGTCGAAGTAAAAAAACAACCTCTGTATACCTATGTCGGAGACAATTTGTTTTCACAGCACTCGTTCATTGTGCATCCGGCAAGTAATTGTAAAGCTTTACTGAGTTAATCAACTTAAAGAGAAAGTGTAACTTTCGTTTTCCATAAAGCCACTTAAGGCCTTGTATAAAGGGTCCGTTTTATATCCTCTTAGCATGTGGGGCTGAATCTAAATTTTGTATTATTCTCTGAATAGAGATTCTTTTTAAAATACATAAATCCTTAATAATAATTCTATAGCTTATATTGTAAAAAAACTTTTTCTCATGCATTTCAACTGGATATTTGGTAATCAGTCGATGTCCAAAAACTGATTCAATTCGTGTATTCGAGCTACGAAACAAGACACAATAGTTGATGAAATACCATATAAATGTCGCCGTGGACATCATGCACCTGCTTCCCAAATGACAATATGCGATTAGACACATAGAATGCGTGTTGAACTTTTTGTATAAAAATATTACGAGTAAAAATGTGTGTATATAGCAAATGAACTGTGCGTGTAATCAAACAGAAGAGATCGAGTGAACGGGAATTCCGAATAATTAATGGCAAACGCGACGCAAGTAATGACTTGGAAAATATCGGATCGGTTGTTTAACAAGAGAAATCAAAATTGCAAAGTTTAAACAGGTATTTATACATGTATCAATCGGAGATGAAGTGTTTTCAGAAGAGCGTTATGCTAAATTATTTGTACATCCAGCAAAGACTTCTTGCTAGAATCATGAAAGGTCTCCACTGAGTTCATGTACGGAAATAACAATGTGTTACTTTTCTCCATCTTGCCGCTTAAGGCCAAGAATATTTGGGTCGTTTTAGCCTCATTTTTCGATTCGAATAGGAAACAAATTGGAATCTGCACCTCCCCTCATTTGTGAACAACTGATTGAAAAGAAGCGACTTGTTACTGATTCATCATACTTAATAATGATCAAAATTCATTATTTGTTCATTAAAAGTAATGTTTTGTTGAGCACGATTTGTTACCGATTTATTAGAAACGTTTGGGATCTACCAAGCAACTGATAGCATCATTAGCAACAGCAGTTATACTATTATTTAAGTGTAAATCGTTTGAATATTATTATTTTATTTTAATTCGTTATTTTAAATGTGAATATGGCTTAATATGCATAAAATCATAATATAATAAGTTATGTTACGTCATTATAATTACCCGGTAGGTGTCTTATATGTCACCTTCAATAAGTTATTACCTATAAAACCTGTCAAACAGATCCATCGGAGTCACGGTGCCTATACCACGTGCTTTTTTAAGTACTGTGTTGGGAAAATAAAGCGCGATTAAGATAACATTTTAAGGATGTCTTTTTTAATATTTCACCATTTTAAAGGGATAAAGTGAAGAGCCCGCTCATTCGTGACAGTTTTTTTTATAGGTATCATGATTTTTTTTAAACAAATAAGTATTTTTTCAATTAAGTGCAACCGAGCGTTTGAAAGTTTAGAATAAATGTCGGATCAGTGTGGGGACCTCATATGACAAACGCACGGGCTCTCCACTTTATCCCATTAAACATGGTAAAATATATATAAAAAAACATCCTTAAAAATGTTATCTGGGTCGCGCTTTATTCTTCTAACACACATTTTTTAAGTAAAGTTCATTTCAATTATTAAATACTTACCTGCTATCTCATAGCTACCTTTTCCAAGGTGGATTTATTCGTCCGGAAAATTTCTTGAAGCTGGGAGCCACCACCTATATACTCAAAATAGACTAGGTCGGAAGATAGTGTAATGTAATCTAGGCTAAAACGACACCCTATAATTCATCTCCCTTTAATATATACAAAAATACTAGTCAAAGAGCGGGGTCGGAGGTGGGACTTACCGATAGCAGGTAAGTATTTTATTATTTAAATGAATTTTACTTTAAAAATTTGTTTTAATAGCATAAATATGTTACCTGCTATCTCATAGCTGAATTTGCAGCTGCGGTGGGAAGGTCCGCGTATATCTCCCCATCACAGCAGAACCCATATTCAGGGTTATCAGCAAAGATAGCATGGTCATATCCTCAGGTATTCTTCGTAAGTATGGTATTGTACTTTGATTCACGGATAGCGGAATTATACTTATGCCACAGAAGACACTACCGTTTGTGCAACCACAAGAGGGCCCAACATATACAAGTGCTCTTGTTGGCACTCCAGAGAACGAAGATAAAAGGATAAGAAGGTGGTCGGATTCCTCCAGAAAGCAGCATGAAGCACGTCAGAAAGTGGGGTGTGATTAAAATACCCCCACGAAACAGAGATCGTAATTCATGCGGTCTGATCTTAAAAAGGGATGAATCCCTAAATGAGAGAGTAGAGTAAGCCTTTCTTATAGTCGAGGGTATCTAACGAGAAATAGAAGCCGCAGACACATCGCCCCCCCCCCCCTTTAATTGAATTAAGAGTCGCCAGCGAGATCCTCGAATAGACTTAACTCTATTGAAGTAGAACTGCAAAGCCCTGACTGGGCATAGGAGTCTATCTTCATCTTCATGTCCACAAGTTCTGGAAAGACTTGGGACCTTGAAGGGTTAAGAAGCCATAGAATGGAGTTAATTTTAAGCAAGGAATCCTAGCTGACACAACAAGGTGACGGAGCCATCAGAGGAATCAAAAAGATGATGACCATCTTCGATAGAAAGAGCATGAATTTCACTTCTCCTTTTTGCTGAAGCCATAGTAAGAAGGAAAACGGTCTTCCAGTTAAGGAACTGTAATGAAGCCTGCTCAAGTGGTTCATAAGGAGCCGTAGTAAGCGAACAATAAACGCAAGCCATATCCCATTTAGGGGTAAGGGAACGAGAAAAAGGACGTTTGAGTTTCATGGCTCGTATCAGTTCCGAAATGGCTGGGTCAGCACAGACTTGTAATGACTTACGAAAAGCCAATGTATGCGAAATCATAGATCTGTATCCTTTGATGGAGCTAAGAGAAAGTTTTTTTTCATCAAAGAGATATATGAGAGAAGTGCTTCCATCGAGCATCATAGACTGTTTTGGTGGACTTTCTCCTAGCAGAGGCAACGAGTGTGGAAGCCCTGACGGAAACCCGTTTCTTCTACAGGGATTGCCGAATAACGGCCAGACGTGTAAGTGCAACATGTTTGGATCGGTGGATCCGCATATAGTCTGCCTCTCTGAGATAGGAGATCTGATCTGTGAGGAAGTTTCCTGGGATAGTCGCACAGGAGACTGAGAATGTCGTTGAACCATGATCTCCTGAGCCACCAAGGGGCAACCAGGAGGATTCGGCAAGAGCTCACCATGACCTTTGCCAAGATTTGGGGAATGAGAATGGGTGGGGCATAGGCGTAAGCGTCCAGTTGGTACCAGGCGAACGAAAGCGCGTCTACCGCCCACGCTGCTGGATCGTAAACTGGACTCACGAACAGGGAAAGTTTGTATTTGTCTCTGGTCGCAAATAGATCGACCATAGGATAACCGAACGTGAGAAAAATCTGGGTGGCCACTTCCTGACGAAGTGTCCACTCCGACGGAAGTAACTGGTGTTTGCGAGACAAACCGTATGCTAGGGCATTGATAAGATAGATGTTAAGGCTCTTGCAAATAATGAGTAAGTAATTGGTTTCCAGATACAGGGAGTGAGAGTGTGTTCCCCCCTGTGCCTGGGTGTAAGCCACAACTGATGTGTTGTCTGATGACACCATCACACAGGAGTCCCGAAGATGTGATTGGAAATAAGAAACCGCTAGAAAGACTGCTCGCATTTCTAGATTGTTGGTGTGCAGGTGAGACTGCTAAGGAGACCACAATCCTGAGATTATCAGGCTGAGTGGTTCCAGGTGAGCGCCACAACCTTCCCTGTTCGCATCCGTTATGAGATGTAATGAAGGTTGCGGGGAAAGAAGCGGTACTCCTGCCAAGAGTCTCCTCGTCTAGCCACCACTGAAGATGGGGGCTAAGGCCGGGTGGATGGGAATCTGTGTTAGCAGATTGCCCGGAGACCATTTCCAACAAGATAAGAGATAGTGCTGAAGAAAACGTAGGAAGAGACGGACCAACTGCACAAAGTCTGCTACTGAGATCAGGATACCGTTGAGATAGGAATTCTTGAGCTGTGATATGAGATTGGGACAGAATCCATTTGACCCTCACAAGAAGTTCTGATACACGTTGACGTGAGACCCTGACCCGATTGATGTGAAAATCATTCCCACGAGGGTGAAATCCTGCGAAGGAGTGAGGTCTGATTTATTTGCATTGTGAAGGAGTCCTAATGAAAGGAGTTCCTTTCAAGAGAAATATAGGTTCCGCAGATCAGTTGACGATCGAACTGGTGTTAGAGCCAGTCGTCAAAATACTGAAAAAGAAGAATCCCGTGAACCCGGAGGTGTGCACCGACTGCAGCCATTAGCTTGATAAAAACTCGTGGGGCGGTCGCCAACCCAAATGGCATAGCCCAAAACTAGTAGACCTGGTCTTGAAAGGCGAAGCGAAGGTACTTCCGGTAGTTGGGATTGATTGGAATATGGAAGTATGCATCTTCCAGATCCAAGGACACTCCCAGTACATAGATTTGATGAAGTTCCGTATGAAGGCAGGAGTCTCCATCTTGGAAGTCGGTTTGACTAGAAACGTGTTGGACACTTACGTCTATGACCGGTCTCCAGGAGCCGTTTTTCTTTTGAACCAGGAAAAGACGACTGTAAAATCCTGGAGAATAAGGGTCGTGAACTCTTTCTACCGCCTGTTTTTCCATGAGTCCGAGAAGTCTGGAATTTGTGGATGCGGATATACCAGCTCTATGGAAACGCGAGAAAGTGGGGGCCTTTTCTCGAATTTAAAAGTGAGGCCTTTTGTAACAAGGGAATGAACCCACGCGTCCGAAGTTATTTGGATCCATCGTTTTGCGAAGTGTAAAAGTCTGGCCCCGGCTGGTATCTCCGGCATCGAAGATGGTGGCGGTAAAAAGGGGGGAACCCTAAGGCTGGTAAGTGGGAGGTTTGCCCTTGCCGGTTGAAGGCTTGAACGTCTTCTGATCCGGCTTGAGTTGTCCTTTTTACAAGAATCCTTAACAGACGACTTCTGAGAAAAAGATGGCCTGCTATAGGAAGACGGCCTGTTAGGGGCCGGACGTGGAGTAGAAGAAGACCTTTTAGAGAAAATGTTGTTCTTCTAAGCATTATTGGCTGTCGGGGCTGCCGAGGAATTAGAAGCTGGACGCTTAAAAGCCCCTTGGTGTTGTCCAGAGTTGTTCCTTGCTAACAAAGAATGGATCTGGTCTTCCCGGTCAGCCATGATTGATGTTTGTATCCTGCCTCCAAAAAGGAAATTTGCTGTGAGAAGAGCCGTTCTGAGTGAACTGAGTTAGCCAGACCTAAGGATCGGCGCTCTCTCAATTCCCAATTCTCCAACATGGAGTAAGGAACTGAAATAGAAGCAACTGGCATAGTAAGCAAAAGCTTGCTAATGTCCGAATCCGGACCCGGTAGTTTGGAAAGGTCAAAACCGGTAGTCAGCTCGGGTACCGGGGCCTTTAAGCTTTTACCGCCTTCAAGCGGTTTAGGCTCAGTCAAGTCCTTAGGTACTTTCCATGGTGACGAAGAAGGCTAATCAGAGGGTTCCAGTGACTGAAAACCCGACATTGTAGTCGAGCCAATAGGAAGGCGGAGGTCGACGCGAGACTTCGCATTGCTAATCCTGTTGGGATCATTTATGCAGGCCAACTATTCCGTGACGGAGACCGCATAACCTGTAGCCAAAAAGGAAGGGTGTGTGCAAAAGTCTTCACCGAGAGCCTGGAACATAAGTTCATAGACCTTATTAATAGAGGCTAATTAGTATTTGGCCTCAACATTAGACACTGAGCCCGTTTCAGCCACACCGTTTGCAAGATCAGTGGTCTGCATGGAGTCGGCGGAGACAGAAGTAGGAATACAAGATGAATGTATTCCATCAGCTTCTGGTATCAGTGGATTAATTTCCGGCGCCAGAACGGAAACATCTGGTGAGGAAGGCCGACCAGTAATAAATTCAGCGAACTGATTATGTAAACCGGCTGTAGCCGGTACATGTGAGGATCAGTATTAACAGGCACAAAGTGTCCTGGAGATTGCTGAATCCATAAAACATTTGGAATTGAAGTGGCAGCAGACGGGGGTATACGACTAGACAACGTAGAAGATACCAGTGGAGCTGGTGGAGCTGAAATTGTAGCCGTAGTGGCGAGGTAAAACCCCTGAACCTGGAGCCTGAGAGTTAAACGTACTAATGTTCGTAGACAAACTAGGCCCGGTGGTTGTAGAGGCGATATAAACGTGTGTGGAGGTCAATATAGGGACCGCCACACGGTGAAAGGAGCCATGATATTCCGTTAAGGAATAATCGGGGGACCCATAGGTCCGAGAGCGCCTACGTGAGGCGTGGCGATGTCCTTTTTCCCTGCGATGCCGTGACACTGTTCGGCAATGCTGGGAACGAGGTCTCCTGGAGAAGCGTCTCCTCGAGCGTTGGTGTGAACGCTTACGAGTGGAACGACGCCGAGAACTGCTCGAATATGGAGAGCGTGTCCAATATCTACGTGTCATGACCGGTATCCGGACCGGTCTGACCGGTGCCGGGTACCCGGTGAACGGACCAGTCATATGATGACCGGTGACGTTACCGGGTAAAGACCGAACGATGGCTGAAGCATCGTGGTCAAGGAAGGGTGGGCAAATGGCACGGCAAGCCGAACTTCCCCCACTCCAACCAGAAGTCAAAGAACCACGGGAAAAGGATTCTCCTCCACGTTTCCGGCTCTGGTACTTCCTGCGGTTCGAAGCTATACGCCAGGTTTTATCTAACCAAACTTCGCAGAATGAGCATTTGATAATCTGTGTGCAGCCGGTACATGAAAGGCAAGAGCCATGGGAATCCCATTCTGCCTTTACATGACCACATGAACCGCGTTTTTGAAGCATTATTTCTAAAACAAAAGAAACGAAAATCCAGAAATAACAAGAATAATAAGTAGACAGACAAATAATAAAACTTGTCTTTACAAAAACCCACAGCGAAACAATCGAAATTAAATTCACTTTACAAAGCTTACAAAATGGCGTATACACATGGCCGCTCCGGAAAAGAAGATGAATTGTAGGGTGTCGTTTTAGCCTAGGTTACATTTCACTATGTTCCGACCTAGTCTATTTTGAATATATATAGGTGGTGGCTCCCTGCTTTCAGAAATTTTCCGGATGAATAAACACACCTTGGAAAAGGTAGCTATTAGATAGCAGGTAACGTATTTATACTATTAAAACAGATCTTAAGAAGAGCACCGCATAACGGGTGCCACGCTCGGCTGCGGGTGCAGTTTTGAATAAATGAAAGCTTGTACGAATTTTTTGTTTAGAGGTCACAGTGACCTAGTGACCCAAAAATGGATATGTCATTTAAAACTCATCAAAATGCAGCTACGTATGAAGTTTCAAAGTTGTAGGTTGAAGCACTTTGATTTTAGAGCCAATGTTCAAAACCTTAACAAAATGTTAAGGTTTTAGCACGACGCGGACGGCGGACGACGAGCTGGCTATGACAATACCTCGGGTTTTCTCCGAAAACAGCCGAGCTAAAAAGTCACGTGGTTTAGGCACCGTGGGAGTGGGCATATGGGCTTCTATATAACCAAATGACCGGCTTATTGTAGTAGGAAAGTACAGCTGTGTTCAACGGTTAATAAATTTTGCATAGTTTATATAATATTTGCTTTTTATGCCCCCGGATCGTATGATCGGGGGTATATTGTTTTTGGCCTGTCTGTCTTTCTGTCTGCCATTCCGTCATTCTGTCATTCTGTCCCAAAACTTTAACCTTACATTAAAGTTTTGCAATAATTTTTGAAATATTGAACATAGCAACTTGATATTAAGCATGCATGTGTATCTCATGGAGCTGCACATTTTGAGTGGTGAAAGGTCAAGGTCATCCTTCAAGGTCAAAGGTCCAAAATAAAGCGGCGCATTAGGGGACATTGTGTTTCTGACAAACACATCTCTTGTTTAAATATATCGTTATCATCTGCAACTGTTTACTTTACGGTTATATAGCTTTTGACCAGGTAGCTTTTAATGCATCGTGCAGTTGGTCAGTTAGAAATATATGCAATAGTAAATGGACGTACCCGGGTATTGATGTTCGTCAAATAATGGAAATGCAAAGATAAAAGCACATATATTGAAAATAACAAACTATGACACCATTTAATCATCATTGAGTAGGCGCTTCAACAAAACAGGTTCATTGTGTGAGGATTATAAACTTATGTCAGCATTCTTATAACAAACCCAAAACTCTAAGAATTCAAAGTACTGACAGTACTGATGTGACGATGCTTTTGAAGAGGATTGATATAAAAGCATATATTTAAGTTTATCAACATCACCTCAATCGTGTATGTGTGTACGAATATTTTCGGTAGGAAAAAAATGGGTACGAAAATATTCAGTACAAAAATTATGCAAAAAAAAAATGGGTACGAAAAACAATTTCGTTACGAGCAAAAATTTGGGTACGAAAAAAAATGGGTACGAAAAAAATGGGTACGAAAAAAAATGGGAGTACGAGGAAGTAGTACCCGTGGGGAACTTGATCCATTCAGCGAAACTGGGAGGCGGATTACATTCTCGATCAAATATAACAAGAAATATATTTAAAAAAGATATTCGACGTGTATTTTCTGTACCACTTATCTTAAAAAAAAAGTTCTGTAACAGTAAAACGTTTGTGGGTTATAACATTACGTTTCAGCATATAAATTCAAAGCATGACATGCTCTTTTATTACACCATGCTCTTTAATTTCACATGTATATCATAACAGACTTTATATTTCGTTGTTTCCTTTCCTAAGTTAATGATGCTATGTGTACGGACGTGATTTCATATGCCCATGTGCATGAACATATACTTTTTCTTCTTTTCTCTAATTCAATAAGCTTAGACATGTTTGTTCGTTAAGTACGGCAATAACTTCATGATGATTCCCGAAAGAAGGTATGAGCACATAGTCGTAAAAGCACTTGAATACGTGAGTTCGCCAATGAACACATGGTAAGGTTAACTAAATCTCCGCGATATGACCTAATATGTGTTTAAAACAGCAAACAATATCCAACAAACGAATGAATTATCAAACATAGTATGTGCTCTGATGTGGCTCTGTAATTTCTGTTTGAAAAGTTTATTAAATATGCAAAATGACAAAGCACGCATAAGAGCGAGTTTCGCAGATATAAAGGTTATTATGCTGTTTATATACCATAGTCGCTACAACGTTTACAAATGACAGGTTCGAAATAATTCGTTTTCTTTACACTCATGATCGCGTGGAAATTGAATTATACATGTTTTAATTCGCAATTTATTTACTGAATCACGACAAATGTCAAATTCAATACAGAAAATGCATAGTTGTTTCATTGATCTATAAACATATAATGGATTGAATATAACTGATTTGAAATTAACGTTTTCAAACTATTACTAAATCTTTTTCCAAGAATATGCTGTCCTATTTATAGCTGAGCTTCCTATACCTTTATCAATGATAATCAGCGAGGTATGTCGATTAGAATAATCGAGCTATCTCAATCGGACTGGCTCGGTCTTTTACATAGGTCGCTATTGTGAAGATTTTTTTCATGGTATGATAACTTAAGACGATGCTTCACAGCATCGTCAAAAAGTACTGCTGCTGAAGTGCACCACCAGTTTTGGTGATACAACTTTTTTTTATAGTTTCATACAATTATTACCAGGTGCAGCAGTTTTTGCTGAGACAGAGCTCGGAGAAGAGTTAATATTGCATAGTATATGTATATATAATTTTGTTATTAATCGTTACATTAATTATAAATTAAGTATACATGTCTTCCCTGTTCATGCATTAATTTGCTATTGGAACATCACATCAAGCCTTATGGTAATATGTTCTAGCTGCGGATAAAATGAAACGCTGTAGTTTATTTGAAATTCAGAATATAAGTTCCGTAACTCTAAACTATCTCATTGAAAATTAAAATAAATTTCATTGAATTCTAGAAAGTACATAAAATAAAGTTTCATTGAAATCTAGGAAGTACTTAAAACAAAGTTTTATTGAAATCTAGGAAGTACTAAATTGAAATCTAGGAAGTGCTCAAAATAAAATTTCATTGAAATCTGGGAAGTACTTACAATAGTTTCATTGAAATCTAGGCAGCACCGAAATAATTGTTTATGGAAATGATCAAATCTAGGAAGTACTTAAGGTTCATGGGGGGGATAAATTTCATTAAAACTTCTCTTTGGTTTTTCTTCATTGAATTTGGTACAATATGGTCAAACTATATATCATTTTAATGCTTAAGACGGATAGAATAACATAAACACATTTTTGACATTCAATATTTGTGTGCTTTATTCATATTTTGGTTTAAAACCAATACATTTTTACACTAATTTACAAAATCTCAATCTAAAGTTAGGAAGGATATGCACTACCTTAAGTTGAATAAATACAAAGCTATATACATATACAAGGTCAAGTTAGCAACATTTCACAGAAAATAATTGCCATAAAACAACAAATGAGTTTTTATTCAACTGCCTTTTTTGGATAAATATCCTAAACAAAGTTCTAAAAATAACTAAAACGTAACTACTTTTTAAAAATCCAGGTACGGTGGATAATAAGAGTCACAATTATATTTCAAAGGCTTAACAATTTTGTTATTTACCTCTCAACCAAATTGCAAATTTTACACCATCTCAAATTGAAATACATTGCAGACGACATATAAAATTGTAAAGAAATAAAGAAATTGGCAAAACTATTGATTTTATAGTTCGATTCCTTCTAGCCATTTTGAAAGCGTGGCCATCGCTGTGATCCGTAGAAAAACGTGCAAAACAAATCGGTCGAAACCACGTGCAGTGGTGAGAAAACCGGGTATGTGTATACACATACCTGAGAAAACACATGTACTTATTTTGACAATTGTGTGGTACTAGTAAAACAACTATTAACATTAATCAGCAAGAGATCGCACTAAATAACAGAAATGACCACGCAGAGATATCATCACTTACCCTATTGCAAATATTTTCCAGCTGAAAATTGTCCCCCACACGACTTTTTTAGTTTATTTGTTTTGTTTTTCTGGAGCGAAGTGCATCTTACAGAATATCCATCCAACTTCCGTTGTTTTCACTTTCGTTATTAAAAACTCCGTTTAAAAGAATTATTTCTACTTTTGGATTGTTAAAGCGATGTATTATTATATATTATTGATAGAATTGTATACCGTGATGAATTGAACGGAGTTATGTATCGATCTTTCTGTCAGTCTGTAAGCGTACTATTTTATGCGCAATAATATAAGTACAGTGATTCGACAACGATTGTAAACATTGGTGAAATGCTTCTTACATAGTAATTCTTTTGAGTGTTTATGAGGTCTGATCGTGCAGTTTGCAAACATCAAAGGAAAGATTACAATCCAATGCATTTGTCATCGTCAACCGTTTGGAATGTCAATCAGGCGATGAGTGAGTTTTTAGCATGTTTCTTTCTATTTTATTAATTTAAAAATGGCTGCCCCCATGGTGATGAAATGACATGTGTTCGAGTTTTGATATTTTTAGATATGTAAACTTTTTTTACTATTTAAGCGTAACTTGCCCTCGTCAATGTCGATATTATTCACTAGTTATATAATTTTCCGCCGAAATACGTGGAATAAACATGATTCAGATTTTTGAAAATAATGTATATTTTAGTGTTAAAATCGCTTTGTAGTTTGATTGATTTTGTGGATGTTATGATACGTTGATGTACAAAATTGGTAGCAGTTTGAAGGAAAAACATCCTTTCAAGCATATATGTATACATTTTCAATGTGGCACTCTTCCTTTAGTCAAATTTGAGTTCAATGCTAGGGGTCCCACATTTTTCAAAATGAAGCCTCTACATGAACCTTAAAATAAAGTTTCATTGAAATCTGGAAAGTACTTAAAATAAAGTTTCATTGAAATCTATGAAGTACTGGAAATAAACAGAAGGAAGAAAATTGTCCAAATGTGACCGTTGAGCTAGACGTGACGCTGTCAGTCTCAATTGCGCAAATGCAAAGAGGGGGCACCACAGGACGCAGTTGATGGACACGGAGTATTTGCTTCCTGTCACGCCAAATTCCTGCTCTCCAAGCCCATGAGGACGAAGAAGACCTCGCATCTCGTTTTAAAAAAAGTGCACGAAGGATATTGTCAATGGATTTGTCAGCGTGAATGAGTCACTATTGAGCATATTTGGAAAGTGTAAAAACACATTCGTGTACGTTGATGCGTTGCAAGAATTGTGTCATCGTGTTGCAGTTTCTGTATCAATTATTAAATTTTGATTTAAGCTTATACATTGGATAAAAAAGAAGTATATAAGTTGCTGACGCTTGTTTTTTTATCCAGTTTGAAATGTGTATTGTATTTGTAATGGCAAGTCATGATAAAATTGGTATTATAAATAAATACGTTCAAACTAAGCTTATACGCTGGTAATCAAAATAAATAGCATTTAATGATTGGGTCCGCGTGATTTACTTATCCTATTAGATGTTCGCTGCTTCAAATGCACAAATGTAAGGTTCGCCCCTTCAATATTCCACCATGTTGGACGCTCGCGATTCGAATATATCCAATATTAGAATATCCCAGCTTAATCGGTGATTTTCGAGCCTACTTCGAAACAATCGATTATGAAAAATCTGTGTAACCGCCAGTGTTGAAACTTGACGTGTTACAGATCTCAGACGATCTGCGAAAACGCATTAAGATAGCACGTTCCACATTTATAACTTACTTCAAATAACATTCTTAATAACCTCAGAGAGTTTACTAGTATTTATCGAGCTAATCGATGATTGTGACTTACATCTCACAACTGTCATCAAATGATGTGAACGCTGTCGATCTTCTGAGGACTTGATGCTGTCATATTTATATTAAACGCGAATACTGCAATAACCGAACTCTCTTACTAGACTATAGTATGTGTATATTATAAAGTAGTTGCGTAATTGTACGGGGATATATTTGTACTCGTGCATGGCTGACATACTCACGCTGGACAATCAGCTTATCCAATATGTCAGTTTGGCACTCGTTCAAATACCATCGAATCATACACAACGCTGTTAATTAACTTAAAAATCGATAGCGATATTGCCCTCTGAACAATACACGTCAACACATTTGAATGTATAATATGCATGATAACAAATTGTCGGTATTGCGTGAAACTCACGTTAAGCCCTCTTTAGTATTAAAAACAGCTTTTAATGATGTACATGTAGTGCAAACAGACAGATAAAATAAAATGTCAAGAGTTTATTTTGAATATTTAACAGAACAAATAATCATTCTGCCAATAATTTATTCACATAATATTGTTCCACCACATCGTAAATAAATGTACAAAATAGCTTTACAGAGATTCAAATAGAGGAGAAAAAAGGCGAGTACTGGAGTAGTTTTCAACGTATACTTTGTATGCACTATTGCACATTTATGATTATCCATGAACAAAACATTAAAACTTGGGCCATTCTATACTTAAGTCATTTAAATAGTACCGACAGTAAACTCCAAAGGAAGCTATTGCGTCAAAATTGTACTACTTTAATTTGCTACAACTCTTGCTTTTTATCTGTTTACCTATTATGCAAATTACATGACATATGCGAAAGAAAATTATTAAACTCTCTCGGTTTTATAAAGTTACAAACGGATTACATCATAAAATATACCGGGAAGGAATAATTTTACGATTGCATATAAAAATCAAAGTGATCATATAAAAAAATACCAGCAATTCATATACAATAAGCGTGCAACATTAATGTGTGCAACCATTCACCAAAATTTAATATATTACATATTGACATAACATTTAGCACAATTTCTGTTTCACATACATATAGAAATAGCACTTCCAAAATCAATCAAAGGTAAATATAAAACCAACACACAGCACAAACCAGCACATCTTCACACTTATATCAACATAGCAAAACATTCTTGACATCCATGTATAATGTCTTAGAAATATTGGAAAAATCAGTTGAAAAAAAAAATGAATACATATGAAACGAACATAAGCACCTGTCAGTCAAGTGTCGAAAATAAAGTCAAGTCATTCTGGTGAAACAAATATGATGTAAAAGATGGAAAAGAATATCAAAGTGAAATTTTGAAAGGAAATCAAAGTGGCAGAAGAGTTGAAAGCAGGTCAGAGTATAAAGATACTGTATAGAGTTGATTGTACACAGTGAATGTCTAGAGATCCTCATGAAAGACTAGCCATAGGACGGGAAAGGTACGGGAGGAGGGGCCCCTCCTGTCAGGCACCAGGGGTCCAAGGGATAGGAGGGTTCTCAGAAGGAGAACTGCTGTGGAGGGGCCATGGAGGCTGCAGTGAACTGGTACGCCGTGGCCCCTTCCTCTACTTCTGGCGCGAGGTTCTGGTCCTCTTCCTGCAATAGACAGTAACACACCATTCTGACATCACACTCTGTGACTTAAGATCATGGCTAAAAGCACAAAGTTCACATTCATAATTCACTATCGTGGATATAGAGACTACTAGGTCTGTGTTGAATACTGAACAGTGTATTTAGTGAGGCTTAGAAAACCAAAACAATGAGAAAGAATTAAAATGGAATATATTGTGCCACAACAAAATAATCAAAGTACTGACAGTACTGGTGTGACGATGCTTTTGAAGAGGATTGATATAAAAGCATCTATTTAAGTTTATCTACATCAACACAATTGTGTATGTGGGTACAAAATTTTTGGGTACGAAAAAAAATTGGGGTAAGAAAAAAAAATTGGGTACGAACACAAATTTGGGTACGAGCAAAAATTTGGGTACGAAAAAATTGGGTAGGAAAAATGTAGGGTACCAAAAAAAATTGGGGGTACGGGGAAGTAGTACCCGTGGGGATCTTGATCCATTCAGCGAAACTGGGAGGCGGGTTACATTCTCGATAAAAAATATAACAAGAAATCTCTTTAAAAAGATATTCGACGTGTATTTTCTGTACCACTAATCTTTAAAAAACATTCTGTTACAGTACAACGTTTGTGGGTTATAACATTACGTTTCAGCATATAAATTCAAAACTTGAAAGGCTCTTTAATTACACCATGCTCTTTAATTTCACATGTATATCATACCAAACTTTATATTTCGTTGTTTCCTTTCCTAAGTGAATGATGCTATGTGTACGGACGTGATTTCACATGCCCATGTGCATGAACATATATTTTTTCTCTTTTGATTATTGTTTTTTCTTTAATTCAATAAGCTTAGGCATGTTTGTTCGTTAAGTACGGCAATAATTTCATGATGATTCCTGAAAGTAGGTATGAGCACATAGTCGAAAGAGCACTTGAATACGTGAGTTCGCCCATGAGGTAAGGTTAATTAAATCTCAGCAATATGACTTAATATGTGTTTAAAACAGCAAACAATATCCAACAAATGAATGAATTATCAAACATAGTATGTGCGCTGATGTGGCTCTGTAATTTCTGTTTCAAAAGTTTATTAAATATGCAAAATGAAAAAGCACGCATGAGAGCGAGTTTCACAGATGTCAAACGGCTATTATGCTGTTTATATACCATATTCGATACAACGTTTACAAATGACAGGTTCAAAATAATTCGTTTTCTTTACACTCATGATCGCGTTGAAAGTTAATTATACACGTTTTAATTCGCAATTTATTTACTGAATCACGACAAATGTCAAATACAATACAGAAAATGCATAGTTGTTTCATAGATCTATACACATATAATGGATTGAATATAACTGATTTAAAATTAACGTTTTCAAACTATTATTAAATCTTTTCCCCAGAATATGCTGTCCTATTTATAACTGAGCTTCCTATACCTTTATCAATGATAATCAGCGAGGTTTGCCGATTAGAAAAAAAAAGCTATCTCAATCGAACTGGCTCGGTCTTTTACATAGGTCGCATTGTGAAGATTTTTTTCATGGTATGATAACTTAGACGATGCTTCGCAGCATCATCAAAAATGAGCATTTTGTATCTATGTGACCTATGAAAACAACCTTAAAACATAAAATGATGTAATGAACATTAACAAATTGATGTTATACTGCAGGTTTTTGCTGCATTGAACGATATTCAATACAAGCACACATAAATTTGTTCAGTGGGTTGTTATTTTTTTTAATGCAAGTATGATGATGGCAAATAAATGTAAAGACAAGAAAGCAGTTTTTTCAATGAGTAATTTAAAATGTTATTTTATTTCCTAGGATATTAACCATTTGCTTTTTGTTAATAAAAACAAACAAAGAGTCAAAGATCTCCGTTGATTTCAACGGTTACTAACAATCTTGGCAACAGCTACATTCCCAAAAATATCAATTCAAAACAGCAAAAAAACGCCTGTTTTAGTCGCTGGCTACTTTTAAAATATAACTGGCTACTCAAATTTTTATGGAGAACACAGAGTTAACAATATTATGCTGCATAATGCATTAGTTCTTTCAAGCAGCTAAAATAACCATGTTTAAGTTGGTAAAAAAATATTTTACTAGTTTCTAAATTTTCTAGACTAATAAACTCATAACTTTCCAAAAATATTTTACAACGAAACATTTCTCTTCTTTCATTTAACTGCAATTTAATATAGAAATGGACAACTGCACCACCATAAAAGAAATCCAGAAGCCCACTTATTGCACTCACCTCGCCAGTGAAGTATTTCTCAATGAGCTCTAGCGATGCCTTGTAAACTGTCTCGTTCTCGTGGCCTTGCAGTGCCTCTATCTTGTCCAGCCCTCCGTTCTCCTCGATCATTATAGTCAATGCATTTGTAACCTCGGGGCCGGCCCTCTCCGCAGCCTGCCAAGAAAAGGGGCATTACATAGCATTGTAAGCAGACCACTAAACAACTCAAATAATTTATAAAAAAATTCAAACAAAGTCAGAGTTGCAAGAAAAACAAGCCAAAACATGTATTTTTTGTCCTTAAAAAAGGCCATAAATACTCTTTTATTGGAAAACTACTTACACACATACTCCAGTGCTCCCATGTTAATATTATGAACAATACATTATTTTTATTTCACCACTCTAAACAGTTATACTGTCACAGTTACAATTCGACTAGACAATTGCAGACAATGGCACTTTAAAACAATCCCCTCCAAACTGAAAGTTGAAACATACAAATTCTCAAGGAAAATAATTTTCACTCACAGCACACATGCATAAAATACTGAACATACCAGCAGTATGTTGCCGAGGGCGTCCAGTATGACCAGTATGACCTTGGACTCCTTGACAGTGAGCATGTTACACAGGTGAGGGATCACGCCCATGTTGACCAGCGTGCCTATCTGCTCCATGGAGCCCCCGGAGGTCAGGTTGGTCACCGCCCACACCGCCTCCTTCTGGCTCTTGTAGTCACCCTGGTGGCAGGAGGAATAAGAATTGTGATTTGAATAGATACACGTGTCTTGCTCTGGGATAATGGGGTCTAATGCACAGGCTTTTTCCGCTCCATTTTGGGAAAACGCCACACTGGAATTTTGGGAATTTCGCGTCGTGAAAACCCCCATTTTGGGAAAAAAATAATTGCAAAATTGGCTCAATTGGGAAAAATTATCGCATGTAAATAGTGTTTCTTATATTTCAAAGAAGCCGTTAACTGGTAAAAAACGACTATTTTGATAACTTATTATTAAAATTTTACAAAATATTATGATTATGTGTGATAAGTGAAGGTTTTTTAATCTGAATTTGCAGAAAAGGCCTGGCCTTTTTTGAGGTGAAAAAAATCGCGCGAAGCGCCGGATTTTGAGGAAAATTAGGAAAGTCTTAAATAATAATTAACATATTTTACAGTTTAAAAAAAAATTAAAGGCAGCAGATAATTTAATTATGCAATATTTCTATTTTCTACACCGGATGAGGTAAACTTATATATTTTAAGGTCAAAAAGAAAAAAAAAAAAAAAAATTTTTTTTTTTTTTTTTTTGGAATTGGGAATTTTTTTTTTCAATTGGGAAAAATACAACCAGATTTGCATTGGGAATGGGGCCGAATTTCGGACCCGTGGCATAGGGCGGAAAAAGCCTGATGCATGTGCGTAAAGTGTGGTCCTAGCCTGTGCCATTAGACATGTTCATCTTTATTGGTACTTTTTGTTTAAAGGAAGTATCTTTTTAGCAAAAAATCAAGTTTAGTCAGAAAATGTTGTACCTTATAAGCCAGTGCAGACCACACAGGCTAATTGTGACAATACTTTAGGCTCATGCATTTAACCCAGATCAATGCTCGTACTCATAATATACCATGGAAAACGAAAATTGTTCTCATGGTCAAATACCTCAGACTATCTTCAATTCATGCTTGAAATTAATTGAAAACTTGCAATCATTAAACAAGAGAAAATTCAGTCCAATTTTTCTTCCAATGCGCTTACATTTTTGAGTATGTCAATGATGAGTGGCAGCAGCCCACAGTCGAGTACGTGCTGTATCTGCTCGGAGTTGCCCGCCGTGATGTTTGAGATAGTCCATGCGGCCTCCTTCTGAATGTTGATCTTCGGGTGGCGCAGTAGCTTCTGGAACACTGGCAGCGCCTTGCAGTCTATCACATGCTGAAATATGCATGGAGAGAAGATGAACGATGATGTGCAGAATGGACAGCATTTTACACTGGTCTAAATCAGAACAGATCTTAAACCATTTATAACTCAAATAGTAGGTGTGGAACCAAAGTGTCTGCAACACATTCACCATTTTTGAAATATGACTTAAACCCGTGACATTGGGAAATAAAGAATTAATAATTAATTTGCCTTATTTTTGGAGACCTGACCTGAGTCTGCTGGTCATCGCCCGTGACGATGTTTCCGATGGATCTCAGTGCTGGGGTGACCACCACCACCTCCACGTGCTGTAACAGCTCTATCAGCCTGGGAACCACGCCTGGGAACATGGGAACCAGTCATATAAGTATGATCATGAATTTATATATCTTGGCTCTAAATTTCACAATGCAGTTGCATTGTTAGTTATTACTAGATGTCAGCTCATACGTTGTATTACGAAAATGCTGGTTCAGTAAATAAGTGAAATACACAATGTTGAAAACACTGAACACAGATTAATAAAAATCTGAGAATAAAAACGTATGGGCCAGGAGATAGACGTGGTCTGGTTACTGTGTCCCAAGAACTCTTGTGGTGCTCAGATGCAACCAGCATAAAATGATGCTGTCTGCTGCTCACCAGTAACTTAGGGTTGGAAAAGAAGCCTTACAAAATTGAACTTGGGTCTTTATTTAACTTTGATTTTAAAGGGACTTTAAAAGAGTCAAAATGAGTATATCAGTGGTAAAGGGTTCAGCTTGACAACTAAAACAAGAACAACAGCCATCCTACCACTGTTGATGACCTCCTGTATCTTGTCGTTAGTGCCGTCAGTGAGGTAGGACAGAGCCCAGCAGGTGTCTGACAACACGTCCTTGTCTGTGTGGTGCAGCAGTCTGTTGAGCGTGGGCAGGAACTGTTTCACCACCTTGAAGTTGGGAGGCGGGTTCTTGTTACGGCACAGGTTGGACAGGGTCCACGTCACGTTACGCAGGAAGGCAGCCTGTGGGACGAAGTTTAGGGTGGTAAATGGTAGGTGTCGCATAATTTGCATAAATATATATCAATTACGAGAATGCAAATATAGAAAACAAGATTTGATGGTAAATGGTATGTGATACGTAAGTGATCAGGGCCCTCAATCCATTTTAGGGGAAGCGGGTCGCTACCCATAGCAGGGTGAATTTTAGCGGCGTTTCCCTTTTTGGGGGGATTTTTTACTTACTCTCTAATTATAACATATGTACATGTTTGCACTATATTCATTGCTTTTTTCATAATTTAGTACCGTATACGTGCGCTTATAAGACGCATTTTTAAGACTCAAATTAATAAGTTACAGTTGCGGTCGCGTCTTATAAGCGAGATACTGGTGAAAATAAACAAAAAATTTCAAAATATCGAGTTTACTGGGCTTATGCTAGCCAAGTTGGACACTTGTCAGTTGTTTTGAATCATCGCGGCAGCCATTTGCATTTTCTCTAAAGTCTGTATTGGCCCGTACCGTGTATCGAAACTCTATGTTCAGTTACCGATTTATTAGAAATAAAATGTGTTGTTACTGATTTTGTTGTCTATTATTTTTAATTTGAATATTGTTATTTTTGGGGCGTAAGACTTTATATTGTCTGTGATTATTCTTGAAAAGTTTGTATCACCGGATTGTCTGCACGCGACGTCGTTAAATGTCATATAAATTGGCCATTATAGTATACGTGTGTAAGGGGTGACACGATGCCAACATGCTTTAAACAACAGCAAAATCATTTCTCAGTTTGAAACTGTCATTTGTTAAATAAACACGCTGCCGATTACAAATGCTACTTGACAAGTTTGTATCACCTGATTGTCTTTGTTCCACGTTGTTAATTGTCAATTTAGACATAATTGGCAATTAGAGTATCCTCTGAAATAAGTTACCAGTTTGCAACTGTCAATTGTTAAATAAACACGTTCATTCAGACGCCCCCCTAATGCCGATGACACCTTATTTATTAGGGGCCAACAACGACGGGAGCAAAGAGCGACCGCATGCAATTATCCGCATATGGCTTTCTTCTTGACACGTGATTTCGATCTGCGCTTCGGAGTCTATCACTCTATCACGCGATTGGCTAATTTTATGAAAGTAGGCGTTACCTATTGTTGATAGACAATGGGCGTAAATTTTGCATAATCTAGGTAATAAAACTATACGCTTTCAAAATATCTGCCTATTAGTTTTCAATACCTGTCAAACAATACAATTAAGATGACTGATACGATCAATTTCTTGTGCATTGATATTACGAACGTAATATGTTTGCAATTGTTAGGGCAAATGATTAAATACGCAATTGTTAGAAATATTGTTAATTGATAATTATTTTTATTGCATGAATAATACTTGAAAACAAATTAAAACCCTCTAATATATCATAAAATAAACAAATATTATTTACTTTGTTGTTTGATTGTTTTATTTTTCAGACTTGCGTGAATTACTAATTGTATGCAGTGCGAGTTTGAAAAATTCTCAATGTGTTACTAATTGATGATTTTCTTTAACTTTCTGCCATTTTTGGCCATTTTTTCGGCCAATGAAAACGGCTAAATTTGACAGCGTCTTACACGCGGGTCAGTCTCAAATCCACCCATTATAAAGTCCGAAGTCGGGGTGCGTCTTATAAGCGAGGGCGTCTTATAAGCGCACGTATACGGTATGTTTGACAAGATTAAATTAAAATAGAATTGAGATATCATAATCATGAGGCACAAATATCTATTAAATTTTTTTTTTTTTTTAAGGGGAATTTTTCCCCCAAAAAGGGGAAAAAAGTATACTTTTCAGGGGGGGGGGGGGATGCGGCCGAATTTCGGCCGTGGATTTGACAGATTGAGGGCCCTGGTGATAGACATCATTTGCATCACTATTTTGAACATATTCAAAACCATAGTTTACACAAAAATTCCGACTAGCATGCCAACTAAGATGGTTAAAATATCATCTTACTTCCAGGGCTTGACACTAACCTCTACAGATTGGTGTCTACAGGAAATCCTGCCTATTAAAATTAGAGCAAAACCCTGGGAAAAACTGGTGTCTCTCACCAAAATTTGGGGGTCTCGGGTTCACGGGGACACTTTTAGTGTTGAGGCCCGACTTCATATGCTCATTTGTCTAAGGCTTAGCCAGGTCACATGCTGACCGTGTATTTTCCCATATTAGACAACTAGCTTTTTAAGTTTTGGTATTAGGTTGGCAACATTGAACAATGCCACAGAAATAAACAGGATGAAATAAAAATAGACAGCAAAGCTAATTTTTCTCTGATGCTTGCAGTGTAACAAAAACCTTTTGTTATTTAAGTGTACGGCTCTTAAGCCACGGATTTATATTTCCAAGACATGTAACAAATTATTTGTATCAAATCTGTCATTAATGCAAATGATAACATGAGATCTTTTAAAGCCCAACTGGGAATCCGTGCATTCACTTTCACAGATACCATAATAACTTATTTTTTAACATTATTATAAAGACTGTTATAGAAAAATACACTGAATTTCATCCACAAACCACTTTGTTTTTAACCCTAATAATGATTACAATGACTGTACTTTTTCAGTCCTATGAAAACAGTCGATGAGCATGATTTGTACATACATTTGTATCGTTTTGCACAAGACGAAGGAGGGGCTCCACAATTCCACAGTCAGTTACAAAATCACGAAGGTCTGGTCCATCCCCTGATAGAGAAAATACAACACATGTACATGATTTGATGTTTTCACAAATTATCGTGTGATCTAGTGTTGTTTTTTTCGTAAGGGACCCATTCTATTTTTTCCAAAATGCAACTTATATATTGAGTGAGACACTACTTGCCAGCAATATTGCCTAGAGCCCAGACAGCCTGCTCACACACATTAGGCACACCGGACTCCAGCAGCTTAATAAACTTGGGCACGGCACCCGCGTTCACCACGGCCTTTGTTTGGTCAGAGGTGCCAGATGCGATGTTGGTCAGAGCCCAGGACGCCTCAAACTGCAACTCGGCCCTGTGAGGACAAGGCAGAGAATATGATGTTATAGGACTGCATGTTGTGATATGCAGGGAATGAGAACCAGGCAGAAAACGGTGTAACAGGGCTTATGTTGTGATATGCAGGGAATGAGAACCAGGCAGAAAACATGGTGTAACAGGGCTGATGTTGTGATATGCAGGGAATGAGAACCAGGCAGAAAACATGGTGTAACAGGGCTGATGTTGTGATATGCAGGGAATGAGAACCAGGCAGAAAACATGTAACAGGGCTGATGTTGTGATATGCAGGAATGAGAACCAGGCAGAAAACATGTAACAGGGCTGATGTTGTGATATGCAGGGAATGAGAAACAGGCAGAAAACATGTTACAGGGCTGATGTTGTGATATGCAGCGAATGAGAACCAGGCAGAAAACATGGTGTAACAGGGCTGATGTTGTGATATGCAGGCAGGGGCGTACCTAGGCATGCAGCGTACGCCCGTGCGTATAATTCAGTTGCAAACTAAAAAATAGAAAACTCTTAAAATTCGAAAAAATGCAATAAAAAGTGAGGGCTAAGGGGGGCTAGGGGTATAATTTTGTAAAAAAGCAAACAAGACGTCCAAACATACGAAGTAGTCTTTTTTCACTGATGAGAGGTTGTTATCACTGTGTAGACTTTACTCGTTCCACGACTGTGTTTTCGCCCTTCAATTTTTTGGGAACCAATAATCGAACACGGGGAAACAGATTATGTTTACATGGCGCAAATTTTCAAAATGTCTGCGAACGCTCCGTTTTATCCAGGTGTTTTTAAGCGTCAGCGAAACATGTTCATGAGATGATACTCAGAAGCTAGCTCTTTTGACAGATAGGTATGTCAATTCATAGATCTACGAGTTAAATAAGTTTATTATTCTTGCTCAAGACTCAGCGAGCATGCTGTTGTTTTATTCAAAGAGTGTTTCTTTTACAGTTTAAATTAAAAACGAATTTAATTTCTGTTAACCAAATACCCCAAATAAAATTAGTTTCAGCAGAAAATAATTACGGGCTTAGTTTTTGGCGCCACGTCACACCAGGTTTGACGACTCGTCTAAACAAATACACATGTCGTGGGCATGGAACTACATTTTTACAGAGTCGCAACAAATACACGGACATGGAAAAGGTTTCCATGGAAAAAAAGCTAAATCTTTTACTTTTTTTAGAGGAAGAAATTGAAGAATAAAATTGCCAAATGTCGGTGAAAGATAACAACAAAACGCTTCTTCTGCAATAAAATCCAACATTTTCCTGGGGAGGAAGCAAGAGTCAAACATTTCCTCACATGTACATACCCATTCACTCGCAGTCATAGGCTTATTGATTTAAAGCCTTGACACTCAAACTTAATAGATTAAGGTCAAAAGTATATTTGCAGTTGGCAATGTTAATTGAAAATATTTATTTTTCTCAATTATTCAAGCTAAAATTCGAGGATAAGCATTGCCAAAATGTGCCTGAAATGCAACAACAAATTACATCTTTTGCAAAGAAATTTCCAAAATTTTCTAGGAGAGGACCCCATACTCCCGCCAGCAATAGAGTTGAACACCCTCGCACACCTATGCAACTACAGATCCGTTCTCCTTCGCAATAAAGGTTCTTGATTTTTAAGCATTGACACTTATCCTTAGCAAATAAATTATGGTCGAAAGTATATTTACTGTTGACACTGTTTAATAAATTATTTCCATTTCAAGCAAGAAATTAATGAATAAAATTGCCAAAACGTGGCTGAAAGATAACACCAAAATGCACCATCTGCAATGAATTTTCCCAAATTTTCTTGGGGGAGACCCCCCATACCACCCCAGCAGGATGGGGAGACCCCCTCCCGCACCTACCCCCCCTCACAGCTTCGTTGCTTGATCATGCTTACAGCTGAAATAGCCTCAGGAACGCCCCTGGCAGGGAATAAGAACCAGGCAGAAAACATGGTGTAACGAGCTGATGTTGTGATATGCAGGGAATGAGAACCAGGCAGAAAACATGGTGGAACAGGGCTGATGTTGTGATATGCAGCGAATGAGAACCAGGCAGAAAACATTATGTAACAGGGCTGATCAGAGCTCCAGATAAGGGTCGTATTTTCGTAATTACGAATTATTTTCAAGTCTGTTACGTATTTATTTTAAAATCTTGTCGTACCATTAAGAATTACAAAATCAAGTTACGAATATTATTTTTACATCGGTTCGTATCGATTTTTATTGAGTTCTTTTCGCGTATTAAAGATCTTTGCGGTGCTTATATAGAATGGTTATCAGGTTTGTTTAACAAAGCGAATTTTTCCAATAAAAGCGGCGTATACAGTCTATCTGTCAAAAAACAATGGCGGCGCTCAGAGAGCGTCCTAAAAAACTGCAAAGCGTCCAAAAACACGCTTTTTACATATTGTACGCAAAGTGAGCCGAAGTTAAATGTTTAGAAAGACATTATAGAAAAGATCTTATACGATGTTGTATGTTCAGTTGCCGACACAGTCGGAAAAGCTAAACAAAAAGCGACACGACGGGTCCAAACTTAAACACAAAAAAAACATTGAACGAGTGGAAGGGACAAGTCCCGTGGCTAATCGTTGAAAAGATTGAAGGGGAGACCCGTTTTAATTGTGAAATATGTAAAAATTCATCTAAGGCATGCAATCTAAGCACAGTTTGGGCATATGAAGGTATTTGAAAAATAAAATTGTATAATACTGAAAAGACACTGTTGAACTTGTATAAATAAAGTTGCTAGTATGTTTATTTTGCTTTTGTTGCATGAAAATAACCATTATTATTTATTTTTAGGTCATTTAGAAAAAATAAGAATTATTTCCCAAAACTTATTAGTAACGTTAAGAATAAAATTTCAGAGTTAAGAATTCTTTTTGAAAATCTGGTAGTAATTTAAGAATTTCACAAAACCTTATCTGGAGCTCAGGCTGATGTTGTGATATGCAGAGATGAGAACCAGACAGGAAACATGGTGTAACAGGGCTGATGTTGTGATATGCAGCGAATGAGAACCAGGCAGAAAACATGGTGTAACAGGGCTGATGTTTTGACATGCAGGTAGTAATAGACATTAGCTCATTATAAATGTGCCCAGAGTGGAAAATTTCGAACCATAATTGTTCTCTTATTGGTTTCGTAAAAGGTTATTTTGTTAGATTTCTGGTCTCAAACATTAACTTTTGGAAGGCTTAGTTGAAATTCTTATATTAATTCTCAGGCAGGTTCCGATTTAATGATACTTTATTTATAGCTGCACAGTTTGTCAAACTACAGATTTTTTTTCCGTATGAAAGGTTCAAACCATTTAATCAACAATTTTAAAATGAAAGTTATTGAACCAGCCTACTTGTCACTGTAAGCGAGGAACTCCACCAGACGTGGTATAACCCCAGACTGGATAATGTCATCAATAGGGGGGTTACGTTCCTTGGACAGAAGTTTTCGGACTGCTCGTGTGGCTTTCATCTGCATGTCGCTATCGATGCCGTTGATCCCAGCAATCATTTCCTGAATGCTCATGTCAGGAATAGCGTTTTGCTGAAAAACATGCAGTTTGTTTACCAAGTCAGTATACTGACTGTTGTTTTCTTTAAGCTAACCGTGTTCACTTAGTGTTTTATTTGGATTGTAAATGATACAAATACTTAATTGACTTCTGACAAATCAAAGTCACTGTTATATTGAGTAAAACTCAATGTCCATCACATTCAGTGTCAAATCATTTAGTCTCCACACTCTACAAAACAGGGCTTTGAATGACGCTTCACTTTACAATAAAATGTAAGTGAATGTATTAACATGGATCTTTTCAAACCATCTACTACAATTTTAGCACGCCTAACGAGTCACGACTTTCATAAATAATGAAATACAATTGCCTGAGCGATTTCAACTTACAGGAGACAAGTTAGACTAGGGACAGAGAATACTCACTAAATAATATAAGGCACATTTAAACGCAAATTATCTCATATCAATCAGGATTAACTCCATTGCAAAATAATATTCTGCAAATTCAACCTGCAAAACAAATGCTGGTAATAACATCAAGGATCTTCCCTAGATAGGGCTTGATTCCTGTAACACTAAGATATTTGAGTTTTAACAAAACTCACCCTGTTTGAGGCATCCCCAAGAGGGCTGGTGGGCTCCTCATCAACATCCACGTTCCTCCTCTTCAGCAGCTGATCATCCTTCCTCTGCTTGCGCAGCTCCACCGACACGTCTTGACGCCTGCGTCGCATCTCCTATAATACAATCGCTTTTTTTCTTCTGCTGTTTTTCAAAATTTTGGGAAATTCCGGACTCAAATTCTCACATTTT
Source organism: Dreissena polymorpha (assembly GCF_020536995.1). Lineage (NCBI taxonomy): Eukaryota > Metazoa > Mollusca > Bivalvia > Myida > Dreissenidae > Dreissena > Dreissena polymorpha. The sequence goes on along the minus strand of NC_068366.1, from coordinate 53,486,847 downwards.
CAAGAAGTTCGCGACTAAAATTCTCACAATTTCAATAAGTTTGTGACTGAAATTTTCAAAATTTCAGAAAGTTTGCAACTCATTTTTTCACAATATTGAATAGTTTGCAACTTGTTTTTTCCACAAAAAAAACAGGGGAAAAAAAGCCCTGCAAACTTCTTAAGGAAAAACACAAAGCGATGTTTCTTATCAAATAAGTGTCCATCAATATTTCTATACAACTTGGGGAAAAAACATTAAATATGTAGATACAAATAATGCTGACCAGCTTTATCCATGAAAGTTTCCTTCAATTAATAATGACTGATACTGTATTATTTTGAAAGCATTTATAAACATGTGAATCATGTTTGTACCTACATATTTGTGTTGTTGCTTTTTGTAATTCTAGCAGTTGCTGATACCTAAATCTATTTAAAGCTTGCCATAAAGTAGTAGCTTATTATTAAATATTATTTATTAAACAAACAAAGTAACTGAAAATATAAAACTTACATCAACATCTCGTCCCTTGTTCTTGTAATCCTTCAGTCTTGATTTTTCAGGCATCTTTTTTTGTTATTTGTGGCTTGTTAAATAAATAAATAGATGTCAAAAAAAATCTGTGGATTTTTGTTTTAAAGACTTAGCTACTGGAATATGATGACCAGATTCAGGGGCACTGCAGTCAAGGGCTGTAAAAACAAACAAAAATTTACATAAGTATCATAATTTAAATAGAACTAAAAAATTAAAGCATTTCAGATTTCTGTTGCATTACCGTTTAACAAACATAATATTGCTTGGTTATCGGCCGACTGTGATTAAACGGCTGGACAGATTTCTTTGAAGTAATTTTTTTTAAAGGTTTTCAAATTGCCCATAAGAGGGCCAATGGATGCTTTGGATTAAAGCTATTTTTGACATTTTTTGCGCCCGCCAAGACAGATCTATGATAAATTTTAGTTAATGACCTTGTTATGATTCCAATATCAGAGGGTGGGGGATTTTTTTTCATGGCTTTTTGTCAATTTTTCTCTCATAAAACACGATTATATATATTTATTTGAATATATTGGCAGGGTCTTCCCCAGGCCATTTAAGCGCCCCTTGCCGGGGCGCTTGAATTTCGAAATCAGAGTCCCCGGGGCGCTTGAAATTTTCCGATCAGTGTATTCTTCAGAAAAAGAAAGTGGAGATTGTCCAAAAAAATCAAGGTTTCCCTATCAGTGTATCAATATTCCCTGTTTTAAAAGAGCACTCGGTACCTACTTTCACAAGTAATCGCCATAAACACCACATGGGGTAATGGATAATCCACTGATAAGAGATTAGCATGACGCGCGTATCGATTATTCTAGCCACATTACACGGTCATTTAAATGCTGACAATGATGTATCTGGTAACTTTCCAGTCGTCAAACTGTGAAGTTCATCGTCCAATCGGTTACGCGAATGCTTATGAGGGCGGGGTTAACTATCGACCATTATTTTTGATTGACGTCGGGCATGAAGTAAGAGTTTATCGCAGCTTGATTAGCAAGAAGTTGTACCATTTGAGCAATATAAAACCGGTAATTAGTACAGTACATAACATTAAAGACGGTTTCGGGCATCATCATCACACCTTTTTACTGTAAACAAGTGTTACCTATGACTCATAATTAATACGAGAAATTAATTGCAAGTGGTAAACAACTTAATTATTATAGCGAGTAAGTTGTGCAAATGACTCCCGGTTACAATTATGTGATAACAATTTATTTAATTCCAGTACATGTATATTTCAACATGTCCATTTATAGAACTGATTCACCTCGTTTTTCTGACATTTATTCGACACGTTATGCGCTTTAACAAATTTTCCTTGAATTAATTACGCACACTTGTAAATGTTTCGTCCGATAATCGATAGTTAGAAGACTGATGATGGCAACCGGCCGTGATCCTCGTGGACAACGTGAATTTCATGCATAGTTCCGTCAAAACATTTATTCGACTTGTAAAGTGTTTAAACAAATTATCGTTGAATTTATAACGCAACGGTTAATATTTGTTGAAATCTCAAATGGGAATAATTTAATTTGTAATCCGAAACCCATTCCCGTAAATCGATGTTAACGCGTTTTTAATCCGAAACACACTTCCGAATGTAAATGTTACCGCAACGTTAAATATTTTTGCTTCAAATTAGCAGTGCAAATTTATCTTTAATCTTTTTCTCAATTAAAAAGAGCGCGAACATTATGCAGCATGTACAACGTCGCGTCTATTGCATACAAATGGTGTGTAGTGAGCGTAACAAGCACACAACAGGTCAGGGGATTGACGCATATTCAGAGACAATATTTCATCAAATCTATAAATAGTCACTTAAAAAATGGCAAGGTTTGTGTTAAAGAAATAACTGAAAGCTTTTATCGTAAATATTTACCAGAAAGAGATTGATAAAAACGGAATAAACGGGATTATCGGGTAATAAATAGAAACTTGAAAAATAGTAAGTATACAGTAATAGAGTCGGGTTGAAACGGATGTATTGGGGAATCGTTCGAGTCGGGATTTTACTATCTGTGCGGAAAAGTTTTAAAACAATTAAACAATATAAAAAATATATATTTTCAAATGACTGGGGGATTTTTTTGAAGAGTCATAGCGCACCAAATGACGTCTTTTGACGCTGTTTTTCTTTGAGTTATAACGCACCACAGAACGTGAATTGACACGTTAAATTAAAAAAAATCAACGTAGGGAGGGGACACCCCTCCCGAACCCACCCCCGATCGGCCCCGGGGCGCCTGCAAAAATTCCCAGGGAAGGCACTGATTGGGCTCCTATACTATCCAGGGTACGTTACTTCCACCTGTGTTATGATCATGGTTAAAAGTGCTGATTGTATGCAGACCTTTTCCAGGATATTTTAGGGGCAAAAATGCAATTTCGGGATTGGGCATTTATTGGAACGAAAAATCCAATTATTTGGGAAAAATTAATTTAAGTCTATCTAAAAATCAAAATTGTGGAAGAAAATCATATAAATTATAGTCATATCTTTATTAGATGAAACTGACTTAAAATAAGGATATAATAATACAGGGACCTACACTACGCGACCCGTGATTTTTGCCGCGATTCTCGCATCACCGCAATCGATGCAACGTGACAAATTGCGGTGATTCCGAGCGACAAGAAAATTTGGGTGATGTCTCGGCGACCGTCGCGCGATGTATCTCGCTGTTACGCAATCAGCGCGAATCACCGCAAATCACCGTGAACTGCCGTGGTTCACCTTTTTAAGAGATTTACATTAAGGGTTACACTACATTACATGTACATGTAACATATATGTATACACTTATATTATACATTGCAATAATAAAGCTTTTGTTGTTGTTGTATGCAATGGGCGTATTAGCTAAAATACTCCCGTTCCGTCATGAACGCGATGAAGTAATGTCGTAAGCTTTAACGGCTCCAAATTAATATAACAGCGCAGAAGAATGATCATGCAATAATTATTTAACATAACATGTAAACATTATTTAACTAATTGCATTAGCAGAATGTTTATTAAAACTTACAATCAATTATATTCCAGGCCCGAATACACTACCACTGTTCAAATTCCATACTTTTGCAATATACATGTAGCGTAGCACTGTGTAAATTGAAAGTTGCATAGTGTTTCGGCATTGGTCGGTTATAAATACCTTGTTTCTCTACATGGTATTTGATTTCGACGAAACTAATTATTTGGTAATTTACGAGAAATATGATATAAGTTTTCCATTTAAACTTTGATCTTACCGTGTGTGTTAATTGACGTTATTAATTATGTTAATACTTATTTTTGCATTTCATTAAGAATTATAACGTGTAGATCTAGCCCTTTTGTTAACAGTGTTTAGCAAAATATTCGCGCTTAAGACACGGGAAATTGTTTAAGTAACACTTTCATTTAAAGGTTAAATGTAATCGGTAGATTACATCTAATTATTTGGACTAAAATATGCTATACTTATTTATTTTCTGTTTCAGGCTCCAATGCGGATTACTCGTGTTACTCGCGTTACTTTCCGAGCGTTGTACATACATTCACAATGCTTGATAAGCCGGAAATGGGAAATACATTACTGTTCTATTTTTAAGTACATGTTATTATGACATCGTGGTAAATAATTTGTTGTTATTACATCATTGCCTATATATTAAAGCCGTTAAACATTGTGTTTGTTTTGCTGAAAAACAAACACGAGTATATCAACGTAGCACTTAGCGTTCGCAGAGTTCAATAAATTTATGATGATGTATAATGTGCATGCCTTTCTCTGGGTTTTCGCGCCAAAAACAAAAAACCCTCAACATTTGATTATTTAGTGTGTACTGTTCAACAGTGATAGTGTTTGTTCAAGTGTCTAATTGGCACTCTTTGTACCTGTTCAAACTGTGAAAAGATGTGACAATCACAGAAACAACAGGATGGCGCTGCCAATTAAGTGCGATAATGGATCAAAGGGCATTGACAAAAAATAACAGTTTGGATATATTTTTCGGCGTTTACTCAGATGGTCTCTCACAACAAAAAAACTATACAAGTCAAGGTATTATGTTTTACTTCTATCAGTAACGATACGGATACGGCGTGTTTGATTTGAATTGACTTTAAAAGAAATATCAAATTGTTGGCGATAATAACTGTTTTAAAAATACCAAAGAAACATTTAACCGAAATCAACAGAATTCAATGTTCTCTGCGCTACGCAGTTTGTATAAAAAATCGATACTTGCACACTCGTATACCTTGACCTTGTACATTGCCGGATAATTTTTGCACTCTTTTGTCGGGAAATATACATGATGACTATATTGAAAGCATTTGTAAACGTCGTGTTAACATTAAAACAACGGAAGTGTGTTTCGGATTATAATTTTTTTTTCTTATTTGGGAATTTAACGGAACGTTTATACTTATGGTATATTTGTTTTGAATTGTATATTAATTTTTTACAACGCTTTACGTGTGAAAAAAAATGTTTTGATAATATTATGCATTAATAGCACAATTTCCAGAAGGAAAACGTTTTTTACATGAAGGCGTATGACGCAATAAAACATTTTTTTTTGTAAGAGCGTATTGTATCAATCTAATTTTAAATACGCTCGTCCAATGAAAGCTGTGTCCCACATTATGCGCTGTACTCTTTACACTTCTGAAAAATGGGGTAGTCATATGGTTGTTTTAATGAAATTCTCAAACATATTTACCGACATAAATGGTCAAGATTATTTTTTTGATGTTGGATTATCGGATAATTGTGAACATTAGAAGCGTTATGTACATGTATAAAGTTATCGATACGATTCGGTTTCTATGCATGAATTGGCGAGTCATCGTTGTCACTGCGATCACGGCGAATTTCGGTGAATCACAGCGAATCACCACAACACTGAGGGGATTTTGCGCGAAGATTATCTTGCTCTCGCGCGACGTCGGAGTGACGAGTCACGTGAAATCGCGGTGATTTTCCACCCAAAAAGCAAAATGCCCGCCTTGACTTCGCAAATTAGGCAAAAATCACGGGTCGCGTAGTGTATACGCTTGTTTGTATAGGTCCCTGAATAATAGACACTTTTCTGTAAAAAATTTGATTATCGTCGACTCACCTAAATTCGTGAGTGACCTAGATTCGCGGATTTTGTTTTCGTCATGTAACCGGTACCAATATTTGTTTCTGCGCATGCGTGATCGTGGCGCTATGCAAATGAATGTTTACGCGATTGGAACGATTGAAGATTTGTGAAAAATAATGCGTTTTAAACAAGTAAAAAGTGTGAATCAGAATTAGCAAAAATACCATATTTTCTTAACACCAATAATACCTGACCATCGAATTTCATATATATATTAAGTAAAAATCAGATATCACGATTTTTTGTTGTCGTCTGCTGTTGTAGTAGAATTGCAATATATGGAAATGTTACGCTTCAAAAACATGAGTAATTCCAACACATGATTTATTGTGTGTTTCTTAGACCATGACAATCAAGCTAATTTCTATTTATTTTTTGTTTTTTAAGGCCATCCCTAAGCATTGTCGCAAGAAGTATATAGGCTTTATTCACCGACTTCCTTGATAAATGCTTACAAAGCTGTTCAGGAGAAGAATATGTCCGTTCTTAAAGCCTCAAAATTATACAGATTGCCTGAAAATACATTACGTCACAGGGTCTTTGAAAAAATCTACCCAGACACAGTTGTTCTGTGAGCTGCTCCCATTTTCCATGCAATTTACCTTGTTCATATGTTAATATTTTATTGTTATTTTGTGTTTGACTTTTTTGTTAAATGTTTCATTTGCACCAGAAATCAATTTAAACTGTTAAAAATAAGTTAGCTTGGCCTAATTACTCGACATTGCAATGAATTTTTGTATGACGTCATACCCGCGAATCAAGGGTAGTAAAACAAAATGGCTGACGCTTTACACTTATGTCAACAATATTGACATTTAAGAGCTTTAAAATCATTGTTTGGAAATCGCAATGGAACAAATCAGCGAAGAATGAATTTATTTTAAAAGTTTAATGTTTGTTTTCGTTGTTTTTTATGCGTTATTATTTTAATATTGACATTAAATGTTAAGGTCGCGAATTTACGGTAATCGATGATATTTTTTCTTACTAGGATTTTTTTACAATTTTGATTTGGGAATGGGTCAGTTTACAAACGCGTAGTTTCGCCAGTAAAAGGCCTATGCATGTCAAAAATCAATGGTATTACCTAGCTATGTCATTATTTGCACAAATCTCTTTTGAAAACGTATGCCACAGGTGTGCTGTTAAAAAATGACACATGTGACAGACAAGCTGTTTCGATTTGTGAAATATCAATATATTTTGTTGTTTTTACATTCTCTAAACAAATGAAAACTGTTTAGTGTGTGCGAGTCTTCGTTGAGAATATACACAAGTACATTTTTTTTCACATTATCCTCGCTATCCAGTGGTAAATTGCTATCCAGTCCCATTGAACCCAAATTGGAACGTATTTTCGCGATTTTGATTTCAAGCGTTCCTGTGGCAGGACAATAAATAATGATTATATAAAATGGTAATATAACACAAAACAAGTTACTGATGATATGTTTTTGTTCTCAATTACCTTTGTGAAATGAATTAATTGAAGTTTTGTGCTCTGGCCAATTTCACCGGTTTTCAAATCAGGTGCCACAGGATGGATTGACTTTCAAATACTGAATTTGATTGGTCCTTTTAAATGTTGATATTTGATTGGAGCGGTGTGTGGAAATATTTTTTTACTTTTGTTCTTAGTTGTATTATATGTTATCTTTTTTTTATACTTTTTATCTTCTAAGTAAACAATTACGACCAGTAGATCTTTACACAAAATATATTTGTTAATAATTAGTCGTAAGCAAGTTTTTACTATATCCCGTACTTGAAGAAACGAAAACTCACACACTGTGTACAGTGCTTTATATCATGTAGCTCTAGGTCTAGATGTAGTAAAGACAAGTACCAATACTTACAAGTTCACTGGAACTGTATAACAGATAGTAAAATATTCATTTGTTGCATGTTAAAAGTTTATGAGTATGCAACTTTTCCACATACAATAATATACCCGTGTCCTTTACACTTCTTGTTTGATTGGTTCCAATCAATCAAAAGAGGTCATTTCACAAGTTTCATCATGCATTTTTATATTAAAAATATGTGAAAAAGTAGCGTTTAAACACTGCTTAAATATCCCAAGTCTTGCATTCAGTAGCACTGTTGTTTTGTGGAGACAAGGAGGCAATCACTATTAACATGACCGATATCGAAACAATATTGTTCAGAAGGAAAACTTGTACGCATACTATTCTAATTCACATAATTGAATTGTTCCTATAAATACCAATATGTTTACATATACATAACATACAGAGGATATTTGTTTAGTTCAATTTAAGATCATATAATTATTTCAAGACGGGTCATATACAAAATATTTTCACATGCTGCTCCATCACCAGTGCAAACATGCTTTTTATGACAACTTAGCGAAAGTAGAAATTCACGCTTTTAGCCACTAATAAACATATTATGTATTTTTAAGATAACAACATGTGATTTTCATCATAAATATGAATGCTTATGCTTACAAAAATATTTATCATTTCTGACTTTTGTATTAAAAAACAGTTCCTTAGTTTATGCATAACTGTCAATGAAATATTTCATTTAAAAGGTAATTTTTTACAGTGTCATTGAGGTTACTTTACCTTTCATAATATTATTTTTTTAAAGTCACAAAAATGGCCCAAGCCAACGTGAAATGATCAAACGTACGCGTATTTTACAGAGAATGAAATTATAGAGTTATCATCATTAACTTCTTTGCTCTACTAATTCACCGGATTGCATTGAAAAATAAATACCATATGACGATTTCTATCAGTTCAAAAAAAATATCAGACACAATTAAATGTAAATATTGAGGCCACAAATAAAGACCCATATTACTTAAAATGGATCACAAATACATTTTCAAATAATCGCATTGCAAACTTCAACAAAAAGTCAATATACAAATGACAAAAATCACATTGCGACCATACACTATCTTCGCTTTTCCTGTTCATTTTCTTTAAACATGATATTGTTAATGTTACTTGTGCTACAGTTACCTGATCCGGAAACATTCGTTTCTAAAACGGGAAACCAGTATTGTAGCTTATTTTGTTAAAGATGTGTGAACTTTGAGTTTTAATAAAAAGTATTTTTTTGTGATCTGAACGGTAGAACTTTATATTAATTCTTTAGCGTACACGGAAGAGCACTCCACTCCAGTTAAATGTATCTCGACCTTTCGTTAGCACCTTCACAATTATGCAACCCTTTATAAAACGCGTATTTCCCAAAACAGGAAGCAAAATGTTTGTACGAGTTACAAAATTTACAGCTCAGTTGAATCCCCGGATTTTACCAGGTTGTTTTATCCATGACTTTTATAACAGAACACTAGATATAATCATATAGTCGTTAAAACTGTGATCACCACATTGGAAAAGTCGATGAAAAGAATTGGGAGTTTTAAGGGCTTGCCGAACCTAACACTTACGCTCGATTGGTCATTGTCGGCTCGGGTTCTACTTACGTGTACACCGGGTACTCTTAAGTATACTTACATGTACCCCGGGTACGGTACATATACTTATACGTACCCGGTATAAGACTGTACCCGAGTTTTATTCCCGCCCAAAATCCGATGTCGTAAAACGCGCTACCGATTACCGTTACACGATATTGTTTATCTTAAACAAACTTCTCTTTAAAAACGGCATCATAATGTTTTGAGTATGAGTTTCGATAATATAGAGAATTGACACAAATGTGAACATAATTAATTAAAAACAAATATCCAACATACGACCGATGTAGCGTTAAAATTCCCGGGTACGCCTTACCGTACCCGGTGTACATGTAAGTGTACACAAAACCAGGGTTCCGCGAGACCCTCTTACTTTCCCTCTCTTAAGCTGTAACTAGCTACCGACTACACGTATAACACACTTCCTTCCATCGGTGTAAGATGCAATAAGTGCGAACATGAGTCCACCCCATCTACCCACAGTGCTCCCCTAACAAAGAGTACGCGCACAGAAAGTGTAAATAATTTTTTATCTAAATATAAATATTTGTGTTAGATTCACAATGTAGTTATATGTATCATAATATATTAGGTAGAGCATGTCAGCGGCGCTAGCGGCGCGCACCTGGCGAATTTCAATCACGCCAGCGCGCTTTGGCCCTGATGACATGAACCACTTCATATTCAAAAAAAAAAATTAATGTTGGCGGTTTACTCTTGTCTGTCGCATGCTCTCTCGTACTTTTCTCTGTAGCATTTGGTTTACAATGCAGGATATTTGTTAAATGGGCGACGGGTAAGCAGTAAAATTTAGGGGAAAACAATTTATACCCACCCTGCAATATTTTCTCTCAAAAGACATAAAGCGATACTAGTGTAATATCACCACATGTCTGCATATAACAGGTACCATGCCACTCTTGAAATATTAAATGCATATTTTCATCTGTGTTCGAGTATTGATTTAAATTGACAGGCAGCAATAATACTCCATTTAATCCCATCCTCTAACTACTCAGAAACTACTCATAACTTCTTCTTACTAATAATTCCTTAGTCTCATCATGCAAGTATTTTTTACTAAGTTTTCCTTCACTGCTTATATATATGGTTGCTATTTTTTGTGTGCATTGTTTTAACTTACACTTTAAATACTATCCTAATTGACTAACATGTCTTCCGCGAGGGACATTTAACGGGGGTGCAGTGTATCGCAGCTCTACACCGGGCACTTAAAAGAACCAGTGACGCCTCTGGAATCGGGGCGTTTCCTGTATCCCGCTCGATCCCCAAGTAACAACTCTCTATGGGCAGAGAGCACAGTAACAACACACACAATTTGAAAAAGAAACTATAAATAATCATAAATAAACATGATAACGGTGGTAGTAAAAATACTAATAATGGTGTTGGTGTCAGTACGGAGGAGAATAATAATAATGATGATGATGATGATGATGATGATGATGATGATGATGATGATGATGATGATGATGATGATGATGATGATGATGATGATGATGATGATGACGACGACGACGACGGCGACGACGACGACGACGACGATGATGATGTTGATGATGTCGTAAGTATTAAAATTCTGTTGAAACGAATGGGGAATATGTTTGTAGGTGTGCGTCAACACACCCGTCATGAATAGGCCGTTGTGACTATACACTACATTTCGACACATGCGCAGTGGCATTGTTTTGGATATTCCAACATGTCTGCCGACGAAGATACTGAATTGAGGGATCTTGTGGCACAGACCCTCGAAACTAATGGGGTCCTTGGTAGAATAAGGGTAAATCGATATAATAAAATATGTTTAATGATTTGATTGCGTTTTACCGTCTCATGCATTTTTACTTATGCAAAAGTCACTGTTTTTTTTCCGTTGCCTACTTGCTTGAACATGTTTGTTAGGTGGGTGGGGAAAGGATATTTTGGGGAAATATTTTATTTCAGCAGCGTTAACATTTTTTGCCCTTTGTAAAACAAAATTTGGTTTGGACGAGCTCCTACTCTTAGAATTCTGTCGATTGGCTGTTATAACTCGCAATTATTTGGGATCTGGTTGTCTTTGCTATCTTAATATTCAACACATTCTATGTATTGGTAATACCTGGCCATGTGGGACCCCCACACCAAGACAAACATCAACCAATTGGAAGCTGTCCAACGCCCAGCAGCCAGATTCGTCAAGGGAGACTACCTCACTACAAGCAGCACCAGCCAAAAGGTGGCAAACCTAGGGTGGCAGCCCCTTGCCGAACGACGCTCCAATGCCAAACTTGTAATGGTGTACAGAATTACACACTTCCTCATTGACATCCAACCAGAGACCTTCTTCCACCCGACTACCACAAGCACAAGGGGCAACTGCACACGCTTCTTGCTACCCTTCTGTCGGACAGACGTCTACAAGTACTCCTTCCACTCCGCCATCAGACTGTGGAACCAGCACCCATCGCCGGGCACCAGGGTTCCCGCTGTCGATCGCCATTGGCGCCAATTGCGACAAAATAAAAAATCTGGCGACAAAATTTCGTAAATGGCGATTTTAAAAAAATCGTCATTTTTCTGCATTTATATTTTCTTAAAATGACAAAAGACGCTGTGTTTACCAGCCGCTTTACGGCAGTCGTAATACTATAGATTTCCATGATGTAAGCGATACAGCTGTTTTCAATGGAGCGTGGAGCTGACTGCATACTACCGCAAAGTGGCATGTTATGGTGATAATTGCGATTATCTGGAGTGTTGTTGCAAGTTATCTTAATTGGTCGGCAGTTTTATTGCATCAGAGATAAGGCAATATTGAAATATGCCGACTTTGCGCTTAAATGTGAAGTGTTTGTCACAGTGTTCGAAGCAGATTCAAGACCAGTAAATTGACAACAATGACAATCAAAAAGGTAAGTATCGATTGTTTTTAGAAAAATCGGGTGTAATTATAGAAAATAGTAAAACATTTTACATGTATTGGTTCTATTTAAACAGTGACATATTTCTGTTTCACTCGTCGAAATGGCAAGTTCAGAGTGTAAAACGACTTTTAAAAAGTGAACATTAGATTCTGCTAATTTTGAGACTCATTCAAAATGCAAACGTTCCCCTCCCTAACATTCACCAGCTAACAAACAAAAACCAAACAAAGACAGTTGTTTATCAGAATTTGATTTCCTTCAATATGATTTCCAACACACAATCTATGCTGTGTGAACTCTTTATATCCTCATCACTTATCAATTCACTCGCTACCGAATGTACTGTTTTAAGAAAGGTAAACATAGTTAAGCACATTTATATTATTCATATACTACACATTAATTGATTATTATTAGTTTAATATTAATATTATTTTTCCCTTTTTGTATTTTCAGAATACCATAGAGCTTATGAAGCACCAATACTGTGGCAACATATTCAGGCTGCTAAGAAGGTGTCAATCAACAAGAGTTACAACTGATTGAATGTGCCTTTATTTAATGAACAATTTTTAATGTGTTGTTATTATAAATACTACTGTTATTAAATCAATTCCTTTAACATACTGTAAATGCTCATTTTTTTGGTATTATAATAACATGATCTTCATCGCCCAAATGTTGCCCCAGTGTGGCGACAACTTTTTTAATTCGGCGAAAGTAAGTGGCGACAACTTTTGAAAGCCCAGAGGGAACCCTGGGCACCATAGCTGACAGCTTAGAGGCCTTCAAGAGGGGCCAGTCGGCACAGCGGTAGGCCCGAGAGGCAGATGTTTTTTAACCTTTTAATCAGCACTGTATATAGTTGCGCGCCGTGCACACGTCCCTGTACATAAACTCCCATGTACGAAACTGCCCCAGAGGGGACCTGTACATTACTGGAAGAAGAAGAAGAAGTATGTACACTGCAGAATTTAAGGCTTTCAGTTTATTCAAAATAATAAGTGATCCTATTTGCAGGACAATTAATGTGCTATGTATCTTATATTTATGTCTCTAAGTTTTCGGACAGTATATTTTACAGCGCTATTTTACCAAATTTCGAACCTATTTTAGATATCTAATGACACTTCGATCATGGGGTTTTACAACCAGATTAACATCATAAAACATTGCGCGTGCATGCCTGAGGGCAATGGACCATTATTTTTTCGTTATTGGGTAAATAACCTTGTAAACCGGTATTAAACAATGGTTTCGCCCGATAGCATAAGCGTTATGAGAATTACCAGGGTCAGTGCCAATTAACAGTTCAATTATCTACCGCAATGGTACCACCCCTTCTCAGTAAAATAACTGTGACAAATACTAAACATTTCAAATTGTGATGCACCCTATTACAAGTTTTACGAACAATGGAAGGTGTTACACAACAACTATCGGAAATGAACAAACAAAGAATTCATAGTTTGCATTTTTTATTGCTTTAATTACAGGTTCATTCAACCGTGTATCGGTACATCACATGCTCATTTTTGAACTCGTTGGTCAAAGTACAACCTTGAAGTTACTTTCTGTCAAATAAATTAAGCATTTACAATTATTTAAAATGCAGTGCAAACATGTATAACTGTAATTTAAACTATACGGCATGGTATTTTACAAGCGCGTGCTATTACTGGTAGTCGTTGATACAATTGACGCTATTTTCGGACACTTCCATTTTCGACTCTAAGTTTTCGGACATCTGTTTTTTGTTAATATTTTTTCGTATCTAAGTTTTCGGACACGAAAAAAATATAATTTAAGTGTCCGAAAACATAGAGTTATTACGGTATTTGCATTCTTAAAAAAATCATAACCATGGCTATCAAATGTAAACATCCATAAGTTTTTTGCTACATAATTATATACTATCACTGTGTCTTTTCTATTTGTTATTTGAATGAAATATTTCAATGATTAATGGCTATTTATCATATTTACAGGTTACAACAAGGCAAGATTATGTACATAAATTTAGTAACATCTGAAAAAAATACATTGCTTAAGCTCTTCTTGGATTTACAATATGTGTATACTTACATATACAAAGTGAACACTATTTTTTAGTTTTTTAAAAGGTAAACCCCAATATATCTACTGGCCATTGCCAAAGGAATAAATATTTTCTGTTTTGCTGTTATGTATTTGGCATCCATCCAATATCTATGGAGGCAATTATCTGTTATTATATTTGTTCTTATTCACAAACATAATCACTTAATTATCTATTGTTACAGTTCAAACTTCAAAGAGTTCAACTTCAATTGTAATTTTGGATATTTGTTAGGTTTGCAATGTTTAAAGCAATTTCTACAGGTTTTCAATCATCTCTCTTTCAGGCCGAGCTTCGTGCCAATGTCTTTCTTGCCTTAGAAGACCAAGAGTCAGTCAAAGTAAGCTTAACACATACCATAATTAGTTATTACTCTAAGTTTTCGGACACTCTAAGTTTTCGGAACCCCCTTTTTTAGCCAAAATAATTATTTTTCGTGACTATATTTTCGCACATTTGGGTTTTCGTCCATAATTAATGACTGCAATATTTCGGACAGTATATTTTACGGCGCTATTTTTCTAGATTTTTGCCCTGTTTTCGCTTATCTGGGACCCTTTGATCATGGAGTTTTACAACCAGTTTATGGTCATAAAACCTGGCATAGAATGCCCGGAGGGCAATTGACCATTACAATACGTTATTGGGTTGGAATCATGTATGCTGGTAATAAACAATGGTTTCACCCAGCAGCATTTGGAATGATATCGTATTCAGGAAGCAGTATGGTTGTTGCTTTTTATAACGTTTTTTATATACCATTTCAGGTAAGAAATTGCAAATAAGTAAAGTTGTATTTTATTTAAACCAGAGAAAGAACAACACAATAAAATTGGTGCACATTTATTAATTGGTTTTATTGTCCCCTACCGGTTTCACCGGAGAGGACTTATGGTTTGCGCTCTGTGTGTCAGTGAGTCCATCAGTCTGTTACACTTTTCTGGATCCTGTGATAACTTCAAAAGTTCTTCATATTTTTTCATGAAACTTAAAACATGGACAGATGGCACTATTGAGATTATGCACATCATTTCATTTTGTTCAAGAATTCTGGTTGCTATGGCAACAAATAGACTAGAAATACTGCTGAAGATGGTGGATCCTGCATACTTTTTCTGGATCCTGCAATAACTTTAAAAGTAATTCATATTTTTTCATGAAACTTGAAACATGTATAGATGGCAATATGGACATTATGCACGTCATTTCATTTTCTTCCTACGTCAAAAATTCTGGTTGCTATGGCAACAAACAAACAAAATCTGACAATGGTGGAGCCGGTAGGGGACATATATTGCTTGGCAATAGTCTTGTTTCAATATCATATTTGACAAACAAACATGGCATACATGTCTCTAAATTTTCAGACACTCATACTTTTTGCATATTTCTCGTATCTAAATTTTCAGACTCGAAAAAAGTAATTATTTTTAAGTGTCTGAAAACTTAGAGTAATTATGGTAATTGCTGCATGGGTAAACTAGAAAGAACTTGTAACTGACTATGCAAAACCCAGGAAAAGCCTGTCAGACACATTTTCCTATTAAGTTAGAATCTTGTCACATATTTGATCAATCTGCTACAAAAATTCTTGTCACCGTTAATGTTTTCAACTTTTCATATTTTTATGCAAGATATTGTTTTTCTGACTGTCACTAAATTTTTGTCAGACATTCAAATTTGTTTATCAGATTGTCAGAATGTCTAAGGGCTTTTGAATCTGAAAGTCTGACAGTTTTCAGAAAGTCTGACAGTTTTCACAGGGCCTAATGTTTTTTGGTATTATGTCTTAAATTATGACAAATGCATGCAGCTAGTTTCAGCTTGAGAACATCATATTTTAAAAAAAATGAAGCAAATTACATAAACAGTAAAATATATTACTCTCTTCTAAAAAACTTAAATTAAGTATCAATCAGCAAATGATTGGATTAAAAAAAAATCCTAAGGTGGTCTTAGAATGGTTTCAAAGTCAGAATCACTTCATTTAAGTGTTCTTATCTATATACACCATTCAAAACTACATGCATTTATGTGTTGTTTTTTTACATAGAACAAGACACCATTTCTAAACCAAGACCTGAAGAAATTCATTTCAACCAAAGAAGGTATGACAATGTTACAAGGATTTTTGTAACTATGTTGTGTTTTTTCATTATTCTCAATGGATTTTTTTAAAGATTTATTTATTGATGTTATAAAACATATTGGCATTAGATTTTGAAGTAATTATGTGTTTTATGTCAGTTTTTACATAATGTATTTTGTTCAGAAATTCCATAATAATTTCTGGTGGTAATTTGTGAACTTACATAATGGTTCATACTGTAAAGTGTTTTTGTCTTCAGGTCACAATGTAGTGGAGTTGATACGTGAATTTCTGGACTTCTTCAATTTAGAATTCACACAGGCTGTTTTTGGACCTGAATCTGGTTGCGTAAGTACAGCATTATGAAGCATGTTGTGGTGAAGCCTGGTTTGTATGCATAATGTGTAAAGAGTTAAGCTGTATGCATAATGTGTAAAGAGTAAACCTGTATGCATAATGTGTAAAGAGTTAAGCTGTATGCATAATGTGTAAAGAGTTAAGCTGTATGCATAATGTGTAAAGAGTTAAGCTGTATGCATAATGTGTAAAGAGTTAAGCTGTATGCATAATGTGTAAAGAGTTAACCTGTATGCATTATGTGTAAAGAGTTAAGCTGTATGCATTATGTGTAAGGAGTTAAGCTGTATGCATAATGTGTAAAGAGTTAAGCTGTATGTATAATGTGTAAAGAGTTAAGCTGTATGCATTATGTGTAAAGAGTTAAGCTGTATGCATTATGTGTAAAGAGTTAAGCTGTATGCATAATGTGTAAAGAGTTAAGCTGTATGCATAATGTGATGGTTTGAAGTATATATATTATATCCCAAAAATATCACTTAGATTTGAATATATATATATAGAGAGAGAGCATTCTGTGGATATTGCCCCCCAATTGTTTTGTTTCTCATACCCAGTAATTTTATTGATGGGTCCATTTTAGGGTTCCAATGTTGAGACTCGAGGACATCTTGCTAAGGAGTTGAGCCTCCCAGATGCCTCAGGAGGGGCCGCTGCCAAACAGCCCCTGTTACTGGAGGTCTTAAAGAGGGCCCAGGGGTCACATTCTGTGGCACGCTCTGTTGGCGAAGAGGTACACAGTGATTCTTGCATAATCACTTGATTCTTGTTTTGTTTTTGCTGAAGGGTTCACAACCATAGGATTTTTTGTTGGCCATGTTTTAGGCCTAAGAGGTGCTCTTATTGTTGCATGGTTATTAGTGTTACATAGTTATTAAAAGTAACAGCAATGGATTTCATATGAAACTAAAATCTGTATTTTAGTACTAAAGTTTACCTATGACATAGAATAAAAACAATAATCCATCTTACCTGGCAAATTGTTTAAGTTGATCCTGAAACACTATAGTTAGAGTATAGACACTTAACCCTTTGCATGCTGGGAAATTTGTCCTCTGCTAAAATGTCGTCTGCTGAATTTCTAAAATTAGCATTTTGTTCGTTTTTTTTTTCAAAGAATACTATCAGAATAGCAAACAGTTTGGATCCTGATGAGACGCCACATTATGTGGCGTCTCATCTTGATCCAAACTGTTTGCAAAGGCCTTCAAAATTCGGTTCCAGCACTGAAAGAGTTAACATAAGTGTTCATGACACCCATGTATTACATGTTGTATTCATATCTGCATAAAAGTTGAATATTAATATGCTCTTATTTAATGGAAATTATTTTAATATACATGGTATTAATAATCCTTTCAAATCAGATTTTGAGAATATAGTTCAAAGTGTTGCATCTTATTGTGCTTGTAACATTGTGTAATTACATATATGATTCACACAATATTTTGTATATTTTTTGCGACATATGTTTTGCTTAAGTAGAACAAGAAATAACGAATGTAACAAGAATAAAATAATTAATGCGCCTTTTATAGATAGACCATTGTAGCACAGTAAGTTGTTGATGAAAACATTCATTAGCTGTTTTCATGTTTATATTCACTTAACGCTTTGCACTGTAACTACACTACTGTTCCCAGCTTTGTTGTATTTTTTCCACAGACCGGACTTACTTTGACAACACTTCCACAGGTAACTATAGAAGACTCTTGATAGCTACTTGGCTTCCCTGAGCACCTTTTCTTGTCTGTCTGTCTCGGGTTATTAAAAAACACTAACATTGGGTAAAGGGAAGTGAAAATTAGGCGTAAAGCCAGCTTTTTGGCAAAAAAAGATTCAATTTAAAAGCACTTAGCTTTCATAGCTTTGCAAAAACATAATTATAATGCCCCCATCGAAGAAGTATATTATTTCTTTCACCTTTTTCATTTTTGTTCAAGATCCCGATGCTGGTTCACATAGTATATATATTTTGAAGACATATTTGAATACATATTATACTTTTGTTTGTGATCTATATTTTGTGCCACAGTAGAATAACAAGAGCCTTTGTTAAATTTGTCGAGGATTTATTAGACATTGTTATACAAATGTGGCGATTTTTTTACAGTTCTTTATTTAAACACATGAGAATTTTTATGCCCCCCTTCGAAGAAGAGGGGGTATATTGTTTTGCACATGTCAGTAGGTCGGTCCGTCCGTCCACCAGATGGTTTCCGGATGATAACTCAAGAACGCTTAGGCCTAGGATCATGAAACTTCTTAGGTACATTGATCATGACTGGCAGATGACCCCTATTGGTTTTCAAGTCACTAGGTCAAAGGTCAAGTTCACAGTAACAAAAAACGTATTCAAACAATGGCTGCCACTACAACTGACAGCCCATATGGGGGGCATGCATGTTTTACAAAGTGCCCTTGTTACATTAAACTTACAATTAAGAAGATTGCTAAAATTATGAATATTTTCTGCTTATAGAAGCAGATTAAATTTGATTTGGCCTAGAATATTAATTTTTAGCTTAAACAGTCAGGCAGGTACTACTTAAGCTACTAGTCAGATTACCCTTGGGTCTGTGAATGCCAGCGTATGCAAATGCACTAACTTTAGTTACAACATGTATTGGGTATTCAGGATCCAGTAATTCACTGAGACAGGTATCTTTATGGATATTAAGTACACATTTTGTATTATCTCCAGGAACTTTCTCAGAAGCAGTTAGCAGATGCCAGAAAGAAATTCGACTACTATGACAGGGTGAGACACTCTTTGGATTTGTAACCTAACAAAACAGTTAAAAGCTTTAAATGTTAATCTTCTCACGTAATACGGGTTTTCTGTAACTGTGGTGAAAAGGATACATTGTTACTTCTAAAAGTCTGGATCCAATCTGAATCTTGCAAAAAAATTAAGGATTTACTGAAAAATTAAGTAAAAATAGCAATTTAATTTTGTGTACTTTGTTTTATAATGCCAGGTGCTCTTGATTTATTGTGTTGATGGGAAAAAAGAAAAACTTTTTAACCAAACTGTTTGTGTTTAGGACAAGAACAATGAAATAGACAAAGAAGAATTGCGGGGTTTGTTTGTAGATCTGTTCCCCAGTTTTAACAGGTAATCTTAGTCGTATGTATACTTTCATGCGTTAATGATTTAGATGTATATAGGATATATATAGGATCTATAATGAGTTGTTATTTCATACTATATTTTAATAAAGACTTAAGTTTTAAGGAGCAAGCTCACTAACAAATATCCTGGATGAGTTTAATAAATCAATGTATGAAATGATTATGGGTGTCAGATCTTTTTTATCATGTGCTTCTTAATTAGGAAAGAAAATTATTATTTACATTGACATCTTGACAAAAACCAGACGTTTTTATTGCGTGACATCAATTTTTAATGCAACGTCCACTCGGGGAAATAACAAAAGTGGGATTAGTGAAACAAGTAGCCAATTAAAATGCTCTAAAAGCTGTATTATACATATTATATTTGTAATGGTTCTATTTACTTATATGGAAAGCCAAGAGTAGCATGTGATTTAACACTGTTGAATAGGATCACAATGCGTTTTAGCCAGCGTGCATTATATAAATACAATACAAAGTGATTTTAATCACTACTTTTCAAATTGAACCGGCACTCATGCTGAACCATTTCAGTACAAAAGCATGCCTATTGTATTGACTGCAAGTAAATGATGTTCATGTTTATTGACAGGAATATGCTGGACCGATATGTAAATGACGAATTCCGAGCAACAGATAAAGATTTTAGCAACAGTGAGTACAGCTGGGGCTGTTTGTATGAAGTTAGTGAAGTGGTTTTTTGTCTAGAGGTGTAGAAATCTTGAGTCACACAATAATCTGGATCAGTGTTTAGCATCACTTTGAAACTCTATAGTTTCTAGTTGACTAATGAGAAAATTTTGAAACAATTATGTAGTGTGTTTCGCTAATAAAATGCAGTGAATATATCATGAAGTCTATACTTTATTTAAAACATACTTGAAAAATTACAAAATATACATATTTTGTTTAGAGATTGTTTTTTTAATAGAAGAAAGGGATTTTTAGTATACAAATAATGCTTAGACTAAAAGCTATCAACTTAAAGTTTCTTTTATAGATTTAATGGAGTAGATCTCATGGAGTATAAGCACAGTTAATATGAACCGCTACTTTGCATCAAATACTTTAAGAGTTATTGCCTTTTGTGCATTTTAGCTCGGCTGTTTTCGGAGAAAACCCGAGGTATTGTCATAGCCAACAGGTCTGCTGTCGTGTCGTCCGCAATCCTAAAACCTTAACATTTTGTTAAGGTTTTGAACATTGGCTCTTAAATAAAAGTGCTTCATCCTACAACTTTGAAACTTCATATGAAGCTGCACCTTCCATTTTTGGGTCACTAGGTCAAAGGTCAAGGTCACTGACCTCTAATAAAACCTTAACATTTTGTTAAGGTTTTGAACATTGGCTCTATAATTAAAGTGCTTCATCCTACAACTTTGAAACTTGATATGAAGCTGCACCTTGATGACTTCCACTCTCCACACCCATTTTTAGGTCACTAGGTCAAAGGTCAAGGTCACTGTGACCTCTAATAAAACCTTAACATTTTGTTAAGGTTTTGAACATTGGCTCTATATTCAAAGTGCTTCATCCTACAACTTTGAAACTTCATATGAAGCTGCACCTTGATGTTTTCCACTCTCCACACCCATTTATAGGTCACTAGGTCAAAGGTCAAGGTCACTGTGACCTCTAATAAAACCTTAACATTTTGTTAAGGTTTTGAACATTGGCTCTATATTCAAAGTGCTTCATCCTACAACTTTGAAACTTCATATGAAGCTGCACCTTGATGACTTCCACTCGCCACACCCATTTTTGGGTCACTAGGTCAAAGGTCAAGGTCACTGTGTCCTCTAATATAAAACTTTATCATAGGCTCTAAAATGAAAGTGCTTCCACCTACAAGTTTTAAACTGCAAATGTCGCTGCACCTTGATGAGTTCTACACACCACACCCATTTTTGGGTCACTAGGTCAAAGGTCAAGGTCACTGTGACCTTAAAAAAAAAAAAATCGGACAAGTTTTTGCAGCCGAGCGTGGCACCCGTTATGTGGTGCTCTTGTTATATTAAATGCTGTCAAGATCATGAATAAAATACTACGTAAGTTATCAATTTAAATGTATGTGGGTTTATAAAAGGTTGATGAATGAGGTGCTCAAGAAACATACTCTGAATATTTTAGTGAGTTTTTTATGCTTAAGTTTTGTTAAGACTGTTATTTAAACACATAATATTGTGCAAGTTGTGCTTTGCACATAATTGCCAATATCTCAACTAAGCTTGCGGACATCAGGCAACCCATATAACTCTGTCTTAATTATTTATGAACTTACTACTTGCAAGTGTTGTGTATATAGAGGATATTTGTTGGATCTGGTGGATTATCGATTTTAATTCACGAGTGATCATAGAAAATAATATTTTTAGCTCATCTATTTTTTGAAAAAAAAAATATGAGCTATTGTCATCACCTTGGCGTCGGCGTTGGCGTCGGCGTCCGGTTAAGTTTTGCGTTTAGGTCCACTTTTCTCAGAAAGTATCAATGCTATTGCATTCAAACTTGGTACACTTACTTACGTTCATGAGGGGACTGGGCAGGCAAAGTTAGATAACTCTGGCGTGCATTTTGACAGAATTATTTGCCCTTTTTATACTTAGAAAATTGACAATTTTGGTTAAGTTTTGTGTTTAGGTCCATTTTATTCCTTAAGCATCAAAGCTATTGCTTTCATACTTGCAACACTTACTAACTATCATAAGGGGACTGTGCAGGCAAAGTAATGTAACTCTGACTGGCATTTTGACAGAATTATGTGCCCTTTTTATACTTAGAAAATTGAAAATTTGATTAAGTTTTGTGTTTAGGTCCACTTTATTCCTACAGTATCAAAGCTATTGCTTTCAAACTTGCAAGATTTATGAACTATCATAAGGGGACCGTGCAGGCAAAGTTATGTAACTCTGACTGGCATTTGGACGGAATTATGGGCCCTTTATACTTAGAAAATTGAAAATTTGGTTAAGATTTATGTTTAGTTCCACTTTTCTCAGTAAGTATCAATGCTATTGCATTCAAACTTGGTACACTTACTTACTATCATGAGGGGACTGGGCAGGCAAAGTTAGATAACTCTGGCATGCATTTTGACAGAATTATTTTCCCTTTTTATACTTAGAAAATTGACAATTTTGGTTAAGTTTTGTGTTTAGGTCCATTTTATTCCTTAAGCATCAAAGCTATTGCTTTCATACTTGCAACACTTACTAACTATCATAAGGGGACTGTGCAGGCAAAGTAATGTAACTCTGACTGGCATTTTGACAGAATTATGTGCCCTTTTTATACTTAGAAAATTGAAAATTTGATTAAGTTTTGTGTTTAGGTCCACTTTATTCCTACAGTATCAAAGCTATTGCTTTCATACTTGCAAGATTTATGAACTATCATAAGGGGACCGTGCAGGCAAAGTTATGTAACTCTGACTGGCATTTGGACGGAATTATGGGCCCTTTATACTTAGAAAATTGAAAATTTGGTTAAGATTTATGTTTTGGTCCACTTAACCCCTAAAGTATCATAGATATTGCTTTCATACTTGGAACACTCACAAACTATCATAAGGGTACAGTAAAAGGACAAGTTGCATAACTCTGGTTGTCATTGTTACGGAATTATGGCCCTTCTTTGACTTAGTAACTTTTAATATATGGTTAAATTTTGTGTTTCGATCCACTTTACTTCTTAAGTATCAAGGCTATTGCTTTCAAACTTCAAATACTTACATGCTATCATGAGGTTACTGTACCTGGCAACTTGAATTTTACTTTGACCTTTGAATGACCTTGACTCTCAAGGTCAAATTATTAAATTTTGCTAAAATTGCCATAACTTCTTTATTTATGATTAGATTTGATTGATACTTTGATGAAACTACTCTTACCTGACATACCACAATAGACTCCACCCAAACCATCCCCCATGCCCTCCCCCCCCCTCCCCCCTTCCCCCTCCCCCCTCCCCCCCCTATTTTTTTTTTTTTTTTTTAAGATCATCTCGCAAATGACCACCACACCCTCACACTATACCCCCCCCCACCCCCCCCCCCACCCCACCCCCACCCCAATTTTTTTTTTTTTTTTAAGATCATCTCACAAATTACCATCACACCCTCACACTATACCCCCCCCCCCCTCCCATTTTTTAAAACTGTTATGTTTGAAATACCGTCCAACCATCGCACCCAAACCCCCCCCCCCCCCCCCCCCCCCCGATTATTTTTTTTTCTTTCGCTTTTTTGGAAGATAATGTAATAAATGTCCACAACCCCACACTGTACACCCCTCTTCACTCCACTCCTCCCTCCTTTGTGATTGAAAATGAGAGTCCCTTCACCTTTAAAAAGAAAATAGATGAGCGGTCTGCACCCGCAAGGCGGTGCTCTTGTTATGTGTGGCGCAGCCACGAGTGAAAACATATATTTTCTATGATCACGAGTGAATTAAAATCGATATTCCACCGAATCCAACACATTTTCTTTTTATTTAATGCATTTTTCACAGTTTATATACATTGTTCAAGAGTTTTAATAAAGAATTTTGCTGGGATAATGACGTCATTTTGTCAAAAAAATGACGTCATTTCACAGTAAACAATGAAAATTATCGATAATTCTCACTGATAATTTTCACTGTTTGAAACAGTAAAATTATCAGTTTTAATTCACTGATATTTCTCTATAAACCACCGGAAAGCATTAAATAAAAAAGTGTTAGACCATCAAACTTATTGCTTTATATCGTAACAAGTAAAAGTGTGTTCATTGTAGAGTCCTATTTCTCCATCACAGAAAAAGGTAACATGGCCTCACGCCGCCTGGTCTACGCATGTTGCATTGATATGTCTTATGTCAGTTCTGCTGGTTCAGTTAGATTTTTTTCTTCAATATTCTGTTAATTGTATAGAGCATGCCATAGAAGTGGATTTTGCTTGTGAATGTTTAATGATTTTTTATGATTTTGGGTAGATTTTCATGCATGATTTCACTTAAAATGTCATCCAGTGCAGAAGTACATTTTCACATTTAAGTTTTATAAAGGATGTGCCTATTGATTTGTTTATAGTTGTTTTATTCTAAAACAGATTCTTGCTATAAGTTTCCCTTGTGATTTCTAAGTTTAAAAGTTGTTTTAATGTGAAACAACATTTGTGTGTTGTCTCTGTTGTGAAAATCTGTCAAGACAATGCAAATAAACAAAAATAATTGCAAGATTTAATAATTATAAAACAGTGCAGTATTTTTGCCTCTTGTCGAGCAGCACTCTAGGCTTATGATAAAAGAACATTGACCTTTGTTTGAAATGGACACTATACTGTTAAAAAATGCATTAATTATTTTGCAATAATAACATTTTGGTACAGTTTATGGTCAGAATTCTGTATGTGATTGTACTTTATACCTCTTCAGCCTTTATTTACCTTATTATCCCCGCAGAAAAAAAATTCAGAGGGGATATAGTAATTGGTCCTGTCCGTCTGTCCGGCCAGCCGAAACTTTGTCCGGAGCATAACTCCAAATCTATTCAATGGATTTACTTTAAACTTTGAATATAAACAGCAGTAACTAAGAGAAGTGCAGTGACCAAGAACCATAACTCTATCTACCTTAGTTTTTGAATTAACTCCCCTTTTATATAACTTTATAGTAAATTTTTGTCCGGAGCATAACTCTAAATATACTAAAGGGATTTACTTGAAACTTAAAATATAAACAGATGGCAACTAGGAGAAGTGCAGTGACCAAGAACCACAACTCTATCTACCTTTGTTTTTGAATTATCTCCCCTTTTATATAATTTTTAAGTAAATTTTTGTCCGGAGCATAACTCTAAATCTACTGAAGGGATTTACTTGAAACTTGAATTATAAACAGATGGCAAATAGGAAAAGTGCAGTGACTAAAACCATAACTCTATCTACCTTAGTTTTTTAATTATCTCCCCTTTTATATAACTTTTAATTAAATTTTTGTCCGGAGCATAACTCTAAATCTAATAAAGGGATTTACTTGAAACTTGAAATATAAACAGATAGCAACTAGGAAAAGTGCAGTGTCCAAGAAC
Organism: Dreissena polymorpha; assembly: GCF_020536995.1. Taxonomy (NCBI): domain Eukaryota; kingdom Metazoa; phylum Mollusca; class Bivalvia; order Myida; family Dreissenidae; genus Dreissena; species Dreissena polymorpha. The sequence goes on along the minus strand of NC_068366.1, from coordinate 53,461,031 downwards.
CACAACTCTATCTACCTTAGTTTTTGCATTATCTCCCCTTTTGTATAATTTTTAAGTAAATTTTTGTCCGGAGCATAACTCTAAATCTACTGAAGGGATTTACTTGAAATAAAAACAGATGGCAAGTAGGAAAAGTGCAGTGACTAAGAACCATAACTCTATCTACCTTAGTGTTTGAATTATCTCCCTTTATTTAATTTCAAAGTAAATTTTTGTCCGGAGCATAATGAATTATCTCCCTTTATTTGTTTTTATAAATATTATTCTACTCTCTAAAACAAATGTTGTCATACAAGCAAACACATATCGGCGGGGATTGGCACTTCTGTGACAAGCTCTTGTATTCTATATGAATCAAATGTTTTTCTGAACATAGATCGTATGAAATACCATTCAGAAAAAAGAATCAGTACTCCGAGTATGTTCATACCAATCATTGACGCATTGTTATGTATTAATTTAACTAGTTCCTGCTTGGCCTTGGGCTTTGGTTTAATTACAGTCTCTCATAGCTGTAACATATCTTGGTAGATATAGAATGACTTTTAGAACAGGTCTAGTTTGTAGTCGTTTACTTTTTATGTGTTTGTCATACATGTCCCCAACTAACCATCTATGGTGGCTGTTTTGTACCCTATTAGATGCATTTCCTTACAGCATTAAACATTAATACCTATTGCTGTTTAAATTTCAAAGAAAATTAAAATATACATTTTATGTCATATTGTGGCTTGTCAGTTTAGTATACATCTTTATTGCTGCATGTACCAATGAATGTATGTTCTTTAATTTTGATAATGGGTACTCATGTTATGACATGTTTTATGAACACGATATGATATGTGCATAATGCTTAGGGTATAAATGTTAATGTTTTTGCATTCCAATATCTATTTAACTCCTGATTGTTCAGCAGATGTAGCCAACTGTAATTCAACACATTCAATCTCTTTTAAACATTAATTTATGTATCCAAATAATAATAACGTAGACTCTGAAATGAGCATAAAACGTTTAGATCACAAATGAGTCATTCACAAAGTCAAGTGGGATGCCAAAGGATGTTGACCATCCAGGGAACACTTTTTATGTCCCCCACCACTATAGTGGGGGACATAATGTTTTTGCCCTGTCTGTTGATTGGTTGGTCTGTTGGTTTGCGCCAACTGTAACATTTGCAATAACTTTTGCAATATTGAAGATAGCAACTTGATATTTGGCATGCATATGTATCCCATGGAGCTGCACATTTTGAGTGGTGAAAGGTCAAGGTCATCCTTCAAGGTCAGAGGTCAAATATATGTGGCCAAAATCGCTAATTTTATGAATACTTTTTGCAATATTGAAGATAGCAACTTGATATTTGGCATGCATGTGTATCTCATCATTCTCATGGAGCCGCACATTTTGAGTGGTGAAAGGTCAAGTTCAAGGTCATCCTTCAAGGTCAAAGGTCAAAAAAAAAAAAAAGCGGCGCAGAAGGGGACTTAGTGTTTCTGACAAACACATTTCTTGTTGTAGATTATTCTGGGCTTTGCCATCATTAGTTGATGGTATATTTAAGACTAGAATAGCAATGTGCTGCATTTCATAGGAGCATAAACACAGCAGACCTCTAAACATCTGATGTATAAATCAAGAGTTTCTGTCACATCTCTCTTAAATGCCATAGCCGTAACATAAGCATCAAACTATAAATTCATTTTGCTGTTGATTTATGAAAAGAAATGGTAAGATTTACGCAATCCTTTGACATATCTTGGATATTTATTCGTGAAAAAAAAGAACAAATGAAACACTAGTCATGTGGTCTGATTATTCAATCAGGATGCAGCATTTATGTTACAAAGTAAGAAGTTGTTTTTGTTTTGTTTTTAATTCATTCATCGAAAATCACAGACATAACAAGATGTGTTAGATGCTCATTTTAATGTCACACTCACTGACACACTGTTTGCTTTACTTTGTGATTTTCATGTTCGATCATTGGATAATATTGAGCATTTATCTATATACGATTAACATAAATCTGCTGGAACTTCTATTCATTTTAATGAAAGTTGGTTACTTCTCTTTTCTAACCCTATTTACATACAAAAGGCACATAGCACATCCAAACATTATAATCCAATTAAAACCAAACACGGGTAATTTTCAGGTATCAGTTTCCAGGAGTTTCTTGGCATGTACAAGCGCTTGTTCCTGCAGTGTAGAGGCGTGGTGTCAGGAGATGTAGCGGACATTCTCTCCCCTGTCTCCACACACAAATCACTTTCTTCACCTGTTAGCAAGGTACTTTTTAGTATGCTTATGGGCCGTGCTCTGTGAAAAGGGGGTTCAATGCAAGTGCTTAAAGTCGTCCCAGATTAGCCTGTGCAGTTTGCACAGGCTTATCAGGGACAACACTTTAGGCTTTAATGATATTTATTTTTTTTAAAGAAAGTCTCTTCTTACCAAAAATCTTGTTTATGCGGAGAGTGTCCTGCCTGATTAGCCTGCGCAGACTCTTTACACACATGCATTAAGCCCTCTTTTCACAGAGCGTGGCTCTTATATTTTCTTAGGGGGACGTGAAACGTTTAACTAGTCCTTGAATGATTTCTTCAACATTGTTTAACCCTTTGCATGCTGGGAAATTTGTCGTCTGCTAAAATGTCGTCTACTGAATTTCTAAAATTAGCATTTTCTTCGATTTTTTTCCAAGAATATTATCAGAATAGCAAACAGTTTGGATCCTGATGAGACGCCACGTTCTGTGGCGTCTCATCTGGATCCAAACTGTTTGCAAAGGCCTTCAAAATTCGGTTCCCGCACTGAAAGGGTTAATGCATTGTGTCACTTATACAAGTTAATGACTAAACTTTCATCTTCACTTCCGGTCAAATAAAAACAAAGGTAAACAGCTTTACCATTCAGATGAGGGAACTTATTAAAGAATGAGTTATCATATATATCATAGGTGAACAATATTAATAAGATTGAGACCCTCATTTGTGGGTGTGGTGAAAAGTGGCACCAAATTAAAACGACATGCAATTCAAATTTGAGACCAAAATATGAGTATATTTTATGACAAAAGACACTGTTGTCATTGTAGAGGACTGGAGTGAATAGTAAGCAACATTCAGAGGATTTATTTTACTTTAGCATTTCTAAAACGTTCGTACAAGTTAAAAGCCCATTAACACTCAAAATCAAAGAACATTTCGTAAAGTATTTCGATAACACATAAAAAATCTGTGTTCCTTAACTAGGGATAGCCAAACTTTCAGCATGCTAAAGGGTGCACTCTTTCTTGATCCAAGTTTCAGATTGCAATTGAAGTTCAATGGTAAAACAGGAGAAATCAAGCGAGACTGTGTCCTATCTCTACCAGAAAAATCTTTATACTGACTTTATTGTGACAATGACACACTTGTTTGAATTGTACTTAAAAAAAAATATTCAGGACAACCTACACTTATGTATTTCTCAATAGTCTTAACCTTGAAAAAATAGTCTCCAGAAAAAGTTATTTTATTTACATTCCTCACAGTATTACTTGATGCAAATCAGAGCCTTTCAACTGATATTGCTCTATTTCAGGCCAGTACCTCAGAGCGTTCAGAACGCAGTCAAGTGGATTCTCGCAATCGAAAAAACTTGGAGAATGGGCCAAAATCTTTCCAACAAGACAATAACAATACAGACACTGAAGAGGACTTTTTTGACGACCCTCTGCCTACTTCTCCAGGGTACAAGTCTTTTGGCAGGTAAGAGGGTTGACCCCAAAAAAGGTTGAAAAAGAAAGAAAACAAATGGAACTTTCTTGCATAAACTGGAAAAAATCATCTGAAAATCAAATGCTTAAAATGTTGTACTGGTCATTTCATACATGTTCAGTAGGTCATTTGACACCTAATTGTGTACATAGAAAATTATTATCCGCTGCCATAGGCAGAGGGATATTGTTTTGGCGTTGTCCGTCCGTCAGTCTGTCCTTCTGTCCGTCTGTCCTTCCACTTTTGTGTCTGGAGCCATATCTTGGAAGTGCTTTGGTGGATTTCATTGAAACTTGGTATGAGTATATATATATATATAAATATATATATATATATATATATATATATATATATATATATATATATATATATATATATATATTTATTTATTTATTTATTTATTTATATATATATATATATAAGAGGATGATGCACACCAAATGGCATTGTACACCATTTGTTAATAACGGAGTTATGGCCCTTTGTATCTTGAAAAAATGCTTTTTTTGTGTCCGGATCCATATCTTGGAAATGCTTTGGGGGATTTCATTGAAACTTGGAATGAGTATATATATATGGATAAGAGGATGATGTGTGCCAAATGGCATTGTACACCTTTTGTTAATAACGGAGTTATGGCCCTTTGTATCTTGCTTTTTTGTGTCAAATATAACATTTTTGTGTTCAGAAGCATATTGGCGGGGGATATCAATTTAACGAATTTGCTTGTTTATATTAAATCTTTATTTATTATGTTTCAAGAAAGCACAGGTAATTGCATCAAATTGATACTATTGTGAAAAATAATTTTAACATGTGTCAAAGTATTTTTTCATAACCGAATGAGTAACACAAAATCAAAATAGAAATTTCAGAAAACAATAATATAACTGGAATATGTCTTACTAAGTACTAAACAGCTTTTTTGTGCCTATGGTATCATATATTCAGCTTTACTAACTGAATTCTGATGCTTCAGACGTCGAGCTCCATATCGGCAGTAAATCAGAACCCCATATTATGATTACCTATTTAATTTCTTCCAGATTATAGATGTAGACAATACCTTCATTTTTTGCCCAACCTATGCTATTTCCTTCCATGCTATGCAGTTCTTATGTTATAATTATCATTTGATTTTTACCATTCCTCACTGTATCTACAATACTGTTATCCCTTATAAGATTTTACATTAATGTCTCAAATAAAACATTTCTATATATTTTTATTGATTTTTATTTAGAATATTTTTGCAGCATATTTTAGAGAGTGCATGAGAACTAATGTAGGATAAACAATATAATGAGCATAATTTATTTGAGTATTTTTCACAATGTACTCCTGCATGAAATTTACATATCAAATTCTTTACAATTTGATGTGGATTTTATAATATAGTATCTTTTTTTATTTTGCTATAATCCGCATGAGAGATATGTCTTTTTTATTGCATGACTAGAGTTTATTATAAGCAGAATATAAAGATATATTTTTGAAAATTAAATGATTTTAAATTTAAACATGACTTTATATTTTTAATTCTTATTATAATATTGTTAAGAAAAATGATTGTTCATACAATTGTATGCATCTTCTGATCAAATGTCTATAATAATCATGCACAAATTAATTAAAACTTATTGTAAATTTAATTACAAAAACAAATAAACTCGCTTTGTTAAATCTAAGCTCTGTTACAATTATATAAGCAAAAAAGCATTAACTGAAAATAAAGAATTCATATCCCTGAATGTAGTAAAGACGACCTAAGTAGCTCGTCGGACAGAAGTCGCAGTAGCGGAGGGGCGCGTCCCTCCCAAATCCCAGTGTTCTCCGCATTGAGGAGGTAAAACAATACAGCGAGCATGTAACCTCAAAGTGTGGTGATGCCAATTTCTTATTATACCAGTTTGAATTCCACCTAGCTGATATTTAAACATGTGTGTCGAGAGAATTTTGTTCTGTTTGTCGGAATCCTGATATTGTAGGAACTAAACATCAGGGTTTGAAGTTTTACCGAGTTCTACCTCTTATTTGAGAGCTAGCCCACACTGTACATTTTGAGACGTGTTTCTTTCTGAATTTAGCAACAATTACTTCAAATGCTTTTAATAGCATGACTGCAAGAAAAATCCAAATGCCTTTGGATATCAGTGGTGATTAAAAACAGTTATTGAGGAAATCAAAAGCACTTTATATCAAAGGTCATGACTTGTCATAGATGTCCATTGGTTTCAGTGATCTGTTTTCTTGGCAACAACAATTTAGTTTGGTAACCATACAAATGAATGAAAATTTAGCTTAAAATGGTTAAGCATAGACATTAATGACCATAAAGTCTAGTATCCATAGAAATCAACCACCATTGATATCCAATTGAAGAAAGTTTAAATTCCTTCAAATCACATTAATATTTATATTGGTGTATTTCTTGAACAATGTATATAAATAAACATGAAATCAATATTGGTTACATGAGTTCTTTGGTAATGAATTTGAATGTTGCTGGCTTTCAATGAAAATTTATATCAAAACACACTAAACGAATCAATAGCCAATAGTAATCAACCTTCAACTCAATGTTCACATGTCAGCTTGAGGTTATCAATTTGAATGGAATTTTTATAAGAATGCTATGTTTAATATAATTTTGCTATTGATATGTATCAATCATAGTACGGGAGGTCAATCCAGGCAGAGATGTTTGGTTTTTCTTAAGAGAAGGGTTACCATATATGATGTGGTTATGTATTTGTATTATTCTGTGGCAGTAGGTTTCGTTCAAATTCTCTATAAGGCCTCAATAAATTAATCAGTTGTTTGATGGATTTCAGCCCCAAATGGGTTTTTTTATCAATGGGACTAAAAATATTGTTATTCCATTTTCAATATAATCAGAAGGGAGCAAAGTGCACAAAATGAAAAATACATTTTTTATAATGTCAATAGTAATTGAACATTTCTGCTAGGTAATAACATTCAAAGCTTTTTATATTGCCAATCATTACCTATTTAAACATTCATTTGGCCCAGAGTTTGTCCTTGAAAAACGAACAAAAGCAAGCGATCATAACAAAATTGACTTGTTCCAACTTATATATTCTACTGTTACTTATGGATGACAAACTAAGGGAAGAGCATTCAGAGGGTTTTCTGCTATGTTAAAAAGGCAGTAAAATGGACCCGATTCTCAAAGCAAACAGATCGGATTCCATACCAAAATTGTAAAATAAAATACCAATTTCCAGTAAAAAGGCAACAAATTCAGAAAGAAGTTTTTATGCCCCCGGATCGAAAAATCAGGGGTATATTGTTTTTGGCCTGTCTGTCTGTCATTCTGTCTCCAAACTTCAACCTTGGTGAAACTTTTGCAATAACTTTTGCAATATTGAAGATAGCAACTTGATATTTGGCATGCATGTGTATCTCATGGAGCTGCACATTTTGAGAGGTGAAAGGTCAAGGTCATCCTGTAAAGTCAAAGGTCAAATATATGGTTTCAAAGCGGTGCAATAGGGGCATTGTGTTTCTGACAAACACATCTCTTGATAATTATTATTATATGTCAATTTGATTTCATAAACATCAAACAAAGTATAAAATTATAGTTTATATGATTTTTTCCCCGAATGGCCAGGGAAAGGCCTGATGTGTCAGTATTTGTTGATAAAAAATCCCAGTTTGGTCCATTTTGTCGATAAAATTCAAAATTTCCCAAATTTGCCATTTTATGGTTTTAAAAATTCCAATTTGAGGAGACTCCTTTTCCAAAATTGGCTAGAAAAAAACCTGGTATTATATAAGTTTTTTAACAAGTTCTGTGCTTATGTCGCTTTAAGCGAAAACAATCTAAGCCAACAATTCACAGCAAGTATTTTCAGCCTATTCAAAAAATCAAATTAGTTATCAAGGATCAGTAATATTTTTCACTTTGTCATTTTTTATACGCCCGTCTATGACGGGACGTATTATGGTATACCCTGCGTCCGTCTGTCCGTCCGTCCGTCTGTCCGTCCGTATGTCTGTTAATGTCGTACGCTACGTCAAATATCCTTCGATGGATTTTTTTCAAATTTCAACACAATCTTAATATTGATAAACCCTGATCCCCTTTCGTTTTTGACGGAATTCTGAATTGTCGTTCCAGAGTTATGGGACTTTGTTCGTCAAAATTTTGTTATTTCATTGAATGTCCTACTGTAGCTATATAAAAATGTTAAAGTTGTTATAACTTTGGTATGCTTGGACCTAGAGTCTTGAAACTTGACATGAAGGTTGGCCAGAACTAGTAAGTAACCCCTGGACATTTCAAGGTCATTCATTTGAAGGTCAAGGTCACTGTGACCTTGAATGTAAAAATGTTAAAGTTCTTATTTCATGTTATAACTTTGGTATGCTTGTACCTAGAGTCTTCAAACTTGAAATAAAGATTGGCCAGTACTAGAAGATGACCACTGGTCATTTCAATGTCATTCATTTGAAGGTCAAGGTCACTGTGACCTTAAATGTTAAAATGTTAAAATTGTTATAACTTTGGTATGCTTGGACATAGAGTCTTCAAACTTGACATGAAGGTTTGCAAGCACACTTAGATGACCACTGGTCATTTCAAGGTCATTCATTCTAAGGTCAAGGTCACACAAGGTCACTGTGACCTTAAATGTTAAAATGTTAAAATTGTTATAACTTTGGTATGCTTGGACATAGAGTCTTCAAACTTGACATGAAGGTTTGCAAGCACACTTAGATGACCACTGGTCATTTCAAGGTCATTCATTCTAAGGTCAAGGTCACTGTGACCTTAAATGTTATTGTTGTTCATGTATCCTACCGTAGCTCAAATATCCCCCGATGGATTTTTTATACGCCCGTCTATGACGGGACGTATTATGGTATACCCCGCGTCCGTCTCTCCGTCCGTCCGTCCGTCCGTCCGTCCGTCCGTCTGTTAATGTCGTACGCTACGTCAAATATCCTTTGACAGATTTTCTTCAAATTTTAACACAATCTTAATATTGATAAACCCTGATCCCCTTTCGTTTTTGACGGAATTCTGAATTGTCGTTCCAGAGTTATGGGACTTTGTTCGTCAAAATTTCGTGATTTCATTGAATGTCCTACTGTAGCTCAAATATCCTTCGATGGATTTTTTTCAAATTTCAACACAATCTTAATATTGATAAACCCTGATCCCCTTTCGTTTTTGACGGAATTCTGAATTGTCGTTCCAGAGTTATGGGACTTTGTTCGTCAAAATTTCGTGATTTCCATGCTCATGTACTTATAAAATAAACCATGTATTCAAATACAAATAAACTGAAGTAAAAAAATGATTCAAAGGGTTATTTATTACCTTACTACTTCATTGGCGAACGACGGGCGTATCATGCGCTCATGGCGCAGCTTTTATTTTTCTTCATTGTGCCGATCCCATTACCTATTTTCATGCATTTTCAAACATCTTATCATTTGTTAAATGATTGCTTGACAGTTCTTAAAGTGTACATGTGGCAGCTTTAACTTTTTTGTGCCGTTGTAGCAATAACCTGGTGCTAAGATGTGTTGTAACTAAACTTTATACTTATTCTTATCCTGTCATCATACTTGCATTAACCAGATAACACAGTATTTGATTAAGTTTGGTTCATTTAAAACTTTTAATGCAGCAAGCACACTATAGAGAAGTCTTTTGTTTATGCCACCGGATCGAAAGATTGGGGACATATTGTTTTTGGCCTGTCTGTCTTTCTGTCTGTCATTGTATGTGTGTGTCCCAAAACTTTAACCTTTGTTAAAGTTTGGTCATAACTTTTTGAATATTGAAGATAGCAACTTGATATTTGGCATGCATGTGTATCTCATGAAGTTGCACTTTTTGAGTGTTGATAGGTCAAGGTCATCCTTCAAGGTCAAAAGTCAACAAATACAATCCAAGGGAAGTAACAAGCTTTAAAGGGAGATAACTTCCAAACCTGCCAATGATAAATTGAAATTTTATTTCAAAGCGGCGCAATAGGGGGCATTGTGTTTCTGACAAACACATCTCTTGTTTAATTTTCATTACATCATTTGATGTTTTAGTGTTGTTTTTAGCCATTTTAGTTTATTTACTTAAGAAATGAAGACAGAAAAATAGCGGATGTTGGAATAAATACAATACAAAGTAAGTGTTGAACACAGATAAGTTTATTTACTAAGTTTACTCATTAAGGCAGGTGGTTAAGGTCTTCCAAGCTACGTTAATAAACTTATCTCTATTCAACACTTACCTATCATTATCTATAAATAATGTACTACACTACATTTTCAAGTACAATGTGTTGCCATGCTTTTCCAGAAGCCATATTTAATATTTGTGGTGAATGTGTTTCGGCCTTATGTATTACTTGTGTCAAAGTCTGCTCCATGTATTTTTATGGCTTGATTTAAAGTGTCAGCATCATTGGCATTGGTGTCCGCCTAGCGATTGGGAAGTAAAGGGTTCGATCCCCACTGTTAGAGCGTTCTTTAGATCTCCCCCGAAGACACCAAGTACTGGTTCTAGTTCCAGGAAATGTACTTGAAAGCATTTCAAATAAGCCTTAGGCTTTATATGCAATCAAGCTTAAATAAATAGGTTTAAACTAATTTAATATACAGTTTGGTGGTTTTCTGCCATTTAGTTGTGGTTTATGCGCTGGTTTAAGGCAGTCTCTATGAGTAGTCTTTTATAAAGTTGAACATAAATTTTCAACTATAATTACCGGTGTTACAAAAATGCATTTTATTTTCTTTTAATTATTTAAAGTGATGGTGATTTCATAATACATGTTAAATCTATCGTTCTTGTAAACTGAGTGTTAAAATACCCTTTGCAAAGAAACCAAGACGTAAAATTATAACAACTTTAATTGCCAGTGGCTTACAATGTTTTATCGTTAACAAAATGTTCCTCTTCATACATTAGCTATGTTTTTAATAGCATATTGTTTGTGGTCTTTATTTATACCGCATGGTATTTTATAGCTATGTGTATGTGGTCAGGCAAAATGATTTTTGTCTCAAGCATGAACAATGCTTCTTGTTTGAAATTATAACAATAATACCAGAGCCTGCTTAAATATGGAGACAGCTCCTTAATTATGAATAAGAACTGTATGGGTTTTAGTTAATTTTTAGCTCACCTGAGCACAATGTGCTCATTGTGAGCTTTTGTGATTGTCTTTTGTCCATCGTGTGGCGTCAACATTTGCCTGGTTAACTCTTTAAAGGCCACATTTTTTAATTTTTTTTTAAGAAATTTGGTCAGAAGATTAATGTTAATGATATCTTGGATGAGTTCGATTATGGTTCTGGTCTGTTGAAAAAAATGGAAGCCATGGGGTGGCGCATTTTTGCTTGTATGGCTATAGTAAAACCTTGTTTACACTCTAGATGCCACATTTATTGCCGATGTAATGAAATTTGGTCAGAAGATTTGTCCCAATTATATCTTAGGCAAGTTTAAAAATGGTTCTGGTTAATTGAAAAACATGGCCACCAGGGGGCGGGGCATTTTTTCTTATATACACTTGGAGACTTTTCTAACGCATCACTTAATCATATCAATATAACTCCCTTATTTTTTAACAGCTTGTGTTGAAATTTGGACCAATAATAATTAAATACATATCTAATAATGCCTTAAAATTTAATTGAAATTGAAAAACAACAAAAAATAAAACTTAACAAATTAAAAACGTCACTTCAAAGGTCAAATTCGCAAACTCGTACAAAGTTAAATAATAATAATGTGAACAGTAAAACGCATAAACTTACACGTCTTAATAACTGACCGTCTTGCAAAATGCAGATTGAGTTGTTTCGCTCCTGAATATTTACACGAGCCATGTTGTTTTTCTTTAATTAAACTTATGGTTTTTTTTGTGTGTAAAAACTTACCTAGAGATATGAAATTGAAATTAAATTGGAATAACATGTAAATCCCCTTTTACTATACTTGGTGATTTTTCCAACTCAACACTTTTAAAACTTACATATCTCAGTAATGAGTTACTATTTTTATTTAAAATTGCACATGTGAATATTTGACTACAATATGTGCAAGCTAACGATAAAACCATTCATCCATGACGATCGGACGCTTTAGCAAGTGGGAAAGGAAGCCTGTAAAATGCAAAGTGCGCGATTGCGCTCCTGAATATTCATATGAGCTATATTGTTTTGTAAATTTAATTGTATGTTTTCCTTGTGTAAGAACCCACCTAAAATAATTAAATTGAAATAAAACTAGAATTTTATCGCGTTTCACCATTTCCATGTGCAAAAATATGGAACCACACCTACCCCACGTGTTTAAGCGTCCAATCATCAAGGATGAATGATTTTATCATGAGCTTGCATAGAATGTAGTCAAATGATCGTATGTAAAATTTTAAAATCAATATCTTTACTCATAACTGAGATGTTCAAGTTTGAAAAGTGATGCGTTAGAAAAGTCCCCAAGTGCATGGCTGTAGTAAAAACTTGTTAACACTCTGTAAGTCACATTTATTGTACAATCTTCATGAAACTTGGTTAGAATATTTGTTTTAAGATATCTTGTATGTGTTCTGGTCTGTTGAAAAACATGGCTGCCAGGGGGTGGGGAATATATCCTGATAAAGCTCTAGTAAAACCTTGTTAGCACTCTAATAGTTACATTTATAGTTAACTCTTCATGAAACTTGGTCAGAACCTTTGTTCTAATGATATCTTGGGCTGCACAAAACATGTCAGTTCCTTTGTATCTCAGGTGAGCGACGTTGGGCATTTCAGGCCCACTTGTGTTACCAGCTTACCATACTTGTTGTGGTTATGATGTTTTTGTAACATAAAGCAACCTTCATATTTTGTTTAAGCGGACCTTGTCAATAATTCTAATATGTAGTGCTTGTATGACAGCTGTTATAAACAATTAAAATTAGTTCACATTTTTTCCCAATTTAGTTGTATTTCTCATAAGTATAGCTGTGTAGTTTGATTTTGAGGTTTTCAATTTAGTTCTGGTATAGAATTGATGTTAATCTAAATATAAGAAGAATTATCAAATCCAAAATGTAAGAAGAAATATTACACCAAGATACATGTAATTTTAGCAGTTGTATTAATGTAAAAGTATATAACAAATGCACAAATTAACATTCCCCCAGGGGTTTAATTATTAAATTTATTTCCCATCAAAAATAGTGGAGTAGTTTGGTTACCTTTTGCACAGCCCAGAAGTGTCACATGAAATCAGCTTTAACCACTAACATGTTTACCATTAGTATTTGTAAAGAATGACATGCTGTTCTATGATTGTAAATGATTATGCAATGAAATAAAGCAAATATATTTAAATTTGGATTGTTTGGTATATTTATACATATTTTATTTAAATGGTAAATACATTGTATGGAATAGAATTAAGTTACATTTATTTGCAATATTTGTTTTATTGTATCTGTTTGCTGTTAGTGGAATTATCTTTTATACTTTCATCATCATCGTCTCCAAGATTTTGTTTTCAAAATTAGCTTTATCATAGGCATCTTCATCATAATTTTTACAAATGTATCTTCTGTCTCCATTAGTATTTACCATACATACATTTCTGTCTTTAATTTGACAGACTTTAAAAGGCCAGTCAGACACCCTGTTTGACCAGGTTGTAATATTGTCAGTCATATGCCATTTGGTCAATATTTTACAAATATGTGTGTTACATATAATATACTCATATTTTGGAGTCTGATTTAGTTTTACCTTCTACAACAAATGTAATTGTTGACTTGAGGTTTTATGTAGGGGATTTTTGCTATAAGTTGTGTCTATCTTTTCCCTGATAAATTATTTATATTACCGGTAACTGGAATAAGAGAGACTTTACTTAAAAAGTGTAATCCACTGTTTTGACAGGATTGATTTTCAAGATCTGCTTGACTTTGGGTAAGAACTTAAGGACGGTGTCTGAAACTTAGGTACTTACTTAGTTGTAGTGTATGATAAATTGGGTGTAAATATTCTTCTTTTTATTTATTGGTAGGATTTGATGTGGGCAGTTTAACATTAACTGACTTGTATTAATTTATTGTTTATTAATTGATTCCATTTGATAAAATGTCACTGTGTTTAAAATTGTCTTTTGAATCTTGTTTGTCAAGATATCACAGTTCATGGCAGTTTAAGACACTAGCTGATTTTTATTTGGCACATTATGAAATTTTTAAATCGCTCTTCATATTAACATTGTTTTGTACATCCTTTTTTAATTTTTAAAACTTTCATTGATTAAAGACTTGTTTCATCTTGTTTTTATGTAACACTACTTCAATCGGACTGTCTTTATGTTTTAATCATTAGACTTGATTTTGAAGTGTACTGCACTAAAACTGTTTTCATTTTAGATTTGGTGAAGTGAATTTGTATTAAAAAATGTTACATGTGTCTGGTTTGTTATTTTGTTGTTTGTAGCAGCTTATGTACTAATATCTATGTTAAATTGACTTTACTTTATTTTCTCTCATTTTCTAGTTTTTATTTCAGTCATACAGGGGATGACAATGGTAATCGCCTTTTCTAATAGTTTGTATCATATTTCCATTTCATTTTAGTGATGATAAGAGAACAGATAAGGCTTCCACTAATGGCGTTGCGGCACAGAAATCTGGGGCCGCAGGAACTAAAGGTCAGGGCCCAGGTAGCATGAGTTCCTTACAGGGTCTTCCATCACTTACAGGGGACAAAAACCAAGGGACACGAAAATCACGTAAGATTTTTGTTGTAAATCATACATCCATTATGCATTTGTGCAAGCTTTTCAAGATTTCTTTTCACACAGTTTCTAAGCATCACTGTTTAGCATTTTTTTCTTAGCACTTACATTTTTAATTGTGTTAATGTGAAAACTGTGCATGGAATTATTATTTTCAACCTTTGGAGATAGGAAATTATTTTCAAGAAAACATATTTAAAAGGTAATGTAAATTTTAAAAAAATCTTCACAACATTTTTGGCCCACAGGGCAGTTGCCAGTGTTCCGTACAGCGCTCAACAGTGAAAAGTCCCCACGGAATCCTGGTAAACATGTTGCACATGTGTGTGTAAAAAACATGGCACCCAGAGTGTTCTCCCTTGAGAGTGGTTCCCCTTTTTTCTCATCCCATGCCAAAGGCGAAGGGCTATAGAAATTGCGTTGTCCGTCTGTCTGTCGCAAGATATATTTTTGGCAGGGTATATCTATTCAACAAATTTGCTAGTTCCCCATGTTCTTGTGTCTATACTGAAATAAGCAGAAACTTGTTATCAATTAATCGTACAAGTTGAAAACATGAGACAATTTTATGCAGCTTCCATATTGTTAATGTTGTCACTTTTACTTTCAGTTTATCTATTAAAAATGTTGAAACAAAAATAATTAAATTTTACAAAACATCTAGCGTTGAGTCCCCCCTAAGCAATCAATTACATACCCCAAATGAGCCACATGTAGCAGACACAATGCTTTATATTTTGTAGATTCTGTGTTTCAGTTACACTTTGTTGTGATGTCTTTTTGTTTTAAACATCACTATAGACAAAAAAACATTTGGTTAACATTATTTGATGTGGAGTATTATTAGTTACACTGTTAGTAACTGATGGTGTATGAAATATACACCCTCAGTACTTTCATTTCGCTCGAGTATGGTATGAAAGTACTGAGGGTGGTTAACCCATGCATCATCAGTTACTAACTGTGTAACGATTATATCTCAACCGACTACTTGATTACTCAGGGTGTATGGAAAATACACCATGGGCATGTGACCGCTCTAAGCCAATGATCATTTTTGTAGGAGGTGAGATATTTGTGTGTTTTATGTGTTTTAACATGTTAGCACCAGCAAATTGTTTCCACACTTCACTGTAACACCACTGAGTTTCTAACAATGGGGACTAGGGTATTCGCTGTAAAGGCTTCATTACAGGAACATAATTAAACTTCAGAACCAACAGACTGTGCAATTTTGTTCAGTGGGATGGAATTCTCTGGCAAATCATGGTCAGTGAATTGTCATCAAAATTCAAAAACTTGTGGCCATGAATTGCACACATTATCATTAATTTGTTGCCACGTTTTTTCTCGCAGCAACGAACGAGCGGAGCGACAATCTAAGGTCAATGGACAAACGCATGGCAGATCTCGGCTTGGAAGGGGGTGGGTGCACGTAGTCTTGTGTAGCTTGGTTGTCTGGTAGAGGTTTTAATTTGGATAAATCTTTTGTCTTTTATTGTTCATGTTGTTGACTTTGTAGAAACTTGTGTTTTTATGTTATATGTTATAGAAAGGTAATGGTTTTGTTTATTCAAATTAGTATATAATATGTTTCTGTAGCAACTACTTTCACAACGAAAGGTTTACCACAAAAAACTAAAAGCAAAGTGTTGCAGATCTTTGTTAATGCTTATGGTCATTGCATAGGAATTTCTTAAAAGTGAAATGGAAACATTAAGAACATTCCACTTTGTCGTTAGAACAACTGCAGTTTTGGGTGATTTTCTGTTAACAAACAGTTCAAAGTTTAAATATAATTCAATCGCTATAATGCAATTCTTTTACTTTTGCTTTGTCATTAGTAGATTGCATCTAATGATGATGTGTCGAAATTAAGCTTTATATGTCTAGTTACTATGCGCTTTTTAATGGATTTATACATGCACGAAACAAATAAATAAGACATAATTGCCCGATTGATTTTTATGTTAAACATGCAAAGCGCATTCACAGAAAAACAGATGTTGGTGTGTGCAATCTATCGAAATGTTAGAACAAAGCTAAAATGGGGGTAGACAGAGAACATAAGAAAAGTTTGTTTTAAAATTCCTCTCTTTCTTCTTTTTTTAATTCCCCCGGATCGATAGGTATATTGTTTTTGTCCTGTCTGTCTGTCTGTCTGTCTGTCCGTCCGTCTGCCCGCCCGCCCGTCCGCCCGCCCGTCCGTCCGTCTGTCTGTCATTCTGTCCAAAACTTTAACCTTGGTTAAAGTTTGATAACTTTTGCAATATTGAACATACCAACTTGGTGATAAGTCAAGGTCATCCTTCAAGGTCAAAATATTTTATTTTTCTTTCCTAAATCTTAATCTTCATTAAAGTTTTATCATAACTTTTTTAATATTGAACACAGCATCTTTATATTTGGCATGCACGTGTATCTCGTGGAGCTGCACATTTTGAGTGGTGAAATGTCAATATCAAGGTCATCCTTCAAGGTCAAAGGTCAAAAATTTAAAAAAAATCATTTCTTCAATCAATCTCTTACTTACTTCTCGTGGAGCTGCACATTTTGAGTGGTGAAAGGTCAAGGTCAACCTTCAAGGTCAAAAGTCAAAATATTAAAAAAAAAAAAATATATAACTTTTTTTATATTGAACTTAGCAACTTCATATTTGGCATGCATGTGTATCTCGTAGAGCTGCACTTTTTGAGTGGTAAAAAGTCAAGGTCATCCTTCAAGGTAAAAGGTAAAAAAAAAAAGCGGCCCATTAGGGGGCATTGTGTTTCTGACAAACACTTATCTTGTCTCACTTTATTATAGTGTGATTATTGATATTCAACTTTAATGACCAAACTTGTCCAATAAGAAAAATATGGATTCAGTTTGTAGTTTTCTAAACAACAACATTATTTCAGATTAATTTTTGGTATATTTATTATCAATTTATTTTCATATCAGATAACAGTTTCAGTTTGTTGCTTTTTAAACAACAACAATATTTCAGATTAATTTGTGGTTTATTTGTAATCCATTAATTGTCTTAGCCGATAATAGTTTTGCTTTGAATTTTAATAATACACAGTTTGATCCATTTATTTTATTCTAACAGTTACTGTTATCAGTTCTTAACGTGTGCCTTAGAAATGTTAAAAAAATACTGCTACAAGACTAGAATGCCTTATTGTTTGTATGAAG
Organism: Dreissena polymorpha; assembly: GCF_020536995.1. NCBI lineage: Eukaryota > Metazoa > Mollusca > Bivalvia > Myida > Dreissenidae > Dreissena > Dreissena polymorpha. The sequence goes on along the minus strand of NC_068366.1, from coordinate 53,443,316 downwards.
ACAATTCTTTTTTATGTCCCACACTATAGTAGTGGGGGACATATTGTTTTTGCCCTGTCTGTCTGTTGGTCTGTTGGTCTGTCTGTCTGTTTGCGCCAACTTTAACATTTTGCAATAACTTTTGCTTTATTGAAGATAGCAACTTCATATTTGGCATGCATGTGTATCTCATGAAGCTGCACATTTTGAGTGGTGAAAGGTCAAGGTCAAGGTCATCCTTCAAGGTCAGAGGTCAAATATATGTGGCCAAAATCGCTCATTTTATGAATACTTTTGCAATATTGAAGATAGCAACTTGATATTTGGCATGCATGTGTATCTCATGGAGCTGCACATTTTGAGTGGTGAAAGGTCAAGGTCATCCTTCAAGGTCAGAGGTCAATTATATGTGGCCAAAATCGCTCATTTTATGAATACTTTTGCAATGTTGAAGATAGCAACTTGATATTTGGCATGCATGTGCATCTCATGGAGCTGCTCATTTTGAGTGGTGAAAGGTCAAGGTCATCCTTCAAGGTCAGAGGTCAAATATATGTGGCCCAAATCGCTTATTTTATGAATACTTTTGCAATATTGAAGATAGCAACTTGATATTTGGCATGCATGTGTATCTCATGGAGCTGCACATTTTGAGTGGTGAAAGGTCAAGGTCAAGGTCATCCTTCACAAGGTCAAGGTCATCCTACAATGTCAAACATCATATAGGGGGACATTGTGTTTCACAAACACATCTTGTTTATCTCTGGTTTCTTATGTTTTACATACATTTCAATCTGGCTTAGTTAATTTATTTATCCGCAAGAGCATTTAAAAAATATTTTATGTAAATGAATTTCAAAACATAAAGCTTTAGTTTTATTTCTGTATTTTTCAATGCCCATCGAAGATGACTATAGATAGAACTTGAGGAAACATGTAAGAAGTGATCAGCTCATCAAAATTCATTTTGATATCTTGTGTGGCAAAACGATAAAACGGCCCTTAATGCATGTGCAAAAAGTTTCGTCCCAGATTAGCCGTCCACACAGGATTATAATTGAAAACACTGTTTGCACTTTGTTTAAAAAGGGACTTCAGGTTTACAAAAAATTCCATGAAAGCAAAAAGTATGGTCCCTGATTAGTCTGTGTGGACTGCACAGGCTAATCTGGGATGACATTTTTCACACATGCACCAAGCTTGATTTAACCTGAGTGAGGCTATATTATAATGTGTACTATTTCAGATGCTCAAGATTATTCATATGAAGAAGACTTCCAGAGTGAAGGGTAAGTACAAAGAGTTTTAACCCTTTCCCCTACTCAGAAGCAAAGTGAAAATGGCTATATGCAACCAGCATAAAACCAGAACAGCCTGCGAGTAACTTGCAGTCTGTTCAGGTTTTATGCTGTTTGCTGCTTATCAGTATCTAAGGGTTAGAAATGAAGCCTTTAAAACTTGAATTTAGTAAGAAAGGTCTTTAATTAAATTTAACTTTCTATGGGACTACAAATGCGTCAAAATACGTATCTAAGTGGGAAAGGATTAAGACATGATGTATCGGTTCACTTTGCCTTACATTTAGTTAGCTTTTGGCTACACATGGCAGTTTGCTGAACTTCATTTATTTAATTGATAATCACAACAATTTTTTTCATAAAGTCATTGAAATTACTTAATTCTGTAGAGTTGAGTGTCTTACAGTATGCACGGTATCTTTGAAAATAGTGCATAGCGACTTTTAAATGTGAAAGTATTTTGCCCTCCGAGGCAGAGTGAAAATGGCTATATGCAAACCTGCATACAACCAGAACAGCCTGTGAGTAATTTGCAGTCTTTTGCTTATCAGTATCTCAGGGTGGGAAATAAAGCGTTTAAAACCTGAATCAAATAAGAAATGTCTTAAACTCGACTATCGATGTATCACTTCTAGGCACAGCATAAGTCAGAGGAACCGTTCGGAGGTGAAGTCGGACCAGAATGGCAGCATAGCCGAGGAGATAGAGGAGGACATTGAGGAAGTGTCCATAGAGGGGGACTTCCTGCACAGCGAGAAAAGTGCAGTACGTACTGCAAGTGTGACCTTCCTCAGTGGCTTGATCTGGGCCTATATTCACTAACCCATTCATTGATTTAAGTTTTAAGAAAAGACTTAAAAACCCAAGAAACATATGTTCAGCATTTGAATATATACAGACTAAAAATGTAGTTTAAAAAATAAATAAATTGTTCAAAATTGTGTATTAGAGGTGTTCAGTTCCATGTCATATTGAACTACTATATTGTACCTTTTGACTTTAAAACATCACTGTTTCAAGAATATTATCAACTTTGAGACTTAATTAAAAGAATAAGATAGTGAAAAGCCATGATGGTGCTTTCTATAGCAAATGTCAAACTGGTATTTGGGCCACTATGGTTGGGCATACAACAGCCTCACGTGCCTAACTAAAACCTTTCCTGCTTAAAAATGAAATGGCTATATGCAACCAGCATAAAACCAGAACAGCCTTCGAATAACTCGCAGTCTGTTCAGGTTTTATGCTGTTTGCTGCTCATCAGTATCTTAGGTTTGGAAATGAAGACTGTTAAACTTTAGTATTGTACGGGTAAGAAAGGTCCTAAATATTATTAGATTTCAAAGGGACTGCAAACAAATCAAAATGTGATAAAGAGTTCTCTGATGGGTGTTTCTGTGGTTATTGTCAAACTAGGAACTGGACAACGATTGTTGGATGTTTGTATGGCAACTGTCAAATAATGAATAGTACCCCAGTATACCATAACATATATTTTCCTAATACATGTCAGGCCTTACCCTGGCTCAAAATTTTATTTAGCCAAATTCGCCTTGCTATGGCAAAATTCTTCTATTTTTGGCTATTAAATAAGTTTTAATGATAAAAAAGTTGTAGCCAAATAGAATTTTCTTCATGATGATCCTAAATTTCTAATGAATTGTTGCAAATTCAGTAAAACAGCCATACAAATTGTTATATTAGTACATGATATAATACAGATATATTTACTAGTGTCCACTTGTATTAAAAAGCACACAATCACACTACCCTCCCAAACACACACTCTTACTCAGGAAAATGTAATGCCTTTTGTGGCGTTTTACAGGGAATACCTGAAAGTCTGGTATGTCTTTAAATAATCATTAAATAAATAGTTCTTATAGAAACGGCTTGTTCTCACTCGCCTATTGTTAGACTTGACAATAATGTATAGATAGGGTGTGGGTCAAGGTCAAAGTCGTATCAAAACAGATACATGACAAAAATTAACATTACATAAATAGGGTTGATGGAAAATTTTAAAAATCTTTGAATTTTCACATTTTTGTATTCATAAATCTTTTTTTATTTTATATTTTAGTTTGATGATATTACAACAGACCGAACCATATCCCAGGTGGAAACAGGGTATGACTACATTGAGGAATTGCAGTCACCGTAGCAACCCATTGGGATCACCTTGGTGAAGAAGTGCTAATTGCAGACTACTTTTCCACGTCTGATCCATTACTCTGTGGTTGCATGACATTTCTGTTTAATTTATTAACTTTTCTGATATTTATTGATTACTGTCACGATAAGAAAACTTACAGTTTTAAGGACTGAAAAATTGATGGATTTTTTTTCTTTTTTGGGTTTATCTCCCTTTGTACAATAATTGGTAGAATTCCAAAGTCAGTAGAGGGAAAAGATAAATCTAGTTGTGTAAATGTGCTCAAGCACAAGGGAATCTTTATTTAAAAAGACAAGTATATGCATAGCTCTAATGTCAAAGCAACAATTCCTATGTGCAAAAACAAAAACAAAACATTTAACAAGATTTCATGTTTGTTGTGGGAATAGTCATGAGAATTGTCCCAATGTGTCAGGATTTTTTTTATAATTGCTGCAATCCCTGGAAGATTAATAACCTGTAACTAAAACAAAGAAAGAATGAATAAATGGTTATATAGGGTGTTAGTTAATAATTATGAGTATTATTAGTACAGTTGATAGTTTTATAAATGTGAAAAGACATAAGCAAATACTGCAAACTTGTTTAATACTGACCCAAATCCATTTTGAAGAAGTATCTAGGAAAACATGGTGTTTGTAACTGTAGAATGGAAATAGAGGTTATCATAGAGATTATAATTGTTGGATTTTTATTATCAGTTAGGTTATTTTCTATATACAAAGTTTATTTTACATGGTTTTGTTTAATGTAGTTGCAACACTTGTTTTCTCTAAGTAGAGCACTTGTTAATTTATCAGTAGAAATTAATTATAAAAAAATATTCAGGAATAGTGCATGCATCATGCAATCATCCTTGCTTTGGGGGCCAAAGGTTTATACTAGTAACATGTTGGAGTAGCTAATGAGAACAAAGAAAACTACCGCATTCAGATGTGAGTACAATTCATTGAACTCTTTAGCTCTATAGTATTTTTTAACCCTTTTCAGATACGTCTTTTGACGAATTTGTGGTCCCTTAGCAAATAACATTTAATTAAAGACCTTTCCTACTAGATTCACATTTTAAAGGCTTCATTTCCAACCCTTAGATACTGATAAGCAGCAAACAGCATAAAACCTGAACAGACTGCGAGTTACTCGCAGGCTGTTCTGGTTTTATGCTGGTTGCAAAAGCCATTTTCACTTGGCTTCTTATGGGGAAAAAGTTAAAGTATCTTAGTGTCTCCTCACAAGAGATAAGAGATTTATCCTGAAATGTACAAGCGTTTGGAAAAACACACCAATCTGCTGATATTAACAAAACTGACCCATCTAGAATTCCTTTGAAATTGCTTACCACTTCAACAGGTATCATTTGAATGAATCTACTATTGGTTGATAAAATGGGCCAGCGTTGTTTGCACCAGTCAGATTAGTGTGTGTTTTTTCATAGTCTAGACTGTATCGCAATATTTTATTAGTCTGTTGTGGTCCCAGTCTTTGGTCAAACAAAAAATTGTACGATTGTGAGGCTTATACAAGGAAAAATGAGTAATCCGAAGCAAACTGTTTTTTTTATATTTTGTTTATGCTTTAATGAATCATCACTTTTTATCAGCTCAATCATTTTGTTCATGATGAAGCGAATACAAATAATTCTTAACTTGATATTAATTGCATCATGCATTATTACAGACATCGCTATTAAAGGGACTCTTCACAAACTTGCTATTTTTGAAGAATGCAAAAATAATGTTTTTAATCACAAACCTTATAAATTTGGAAAAAAAAGAATGCATGTTTACAAAGAAGAGTAATATAAAATAATTATGATGGTATGACAGGAATTGAAATTTTAAATAAAATTGCCTTCATTAGTTTTCAAACTCTTGGAGCAAAATCCAACATATTGCCATAGGGCCATTCAGGCATTAGAATTAATAAGCATATGTGAAATGCTTAATAAGTAATTCATATACAAATGTTTTCCAAAATATCAATGAAACTCATTAATATGCCCATTTTTTTGGACTGATGAATCTCATATGATTTTTGCTTTATTAATTGACCCATTTATGCCTAGCGTCTAGAAAAAAGGCCTTGGCAAACAGCGTAGACCCAGATGAGACGCCGCATGATGCGGCAACTCACCAGGGTCTGGGCTGTTTGCTTAAAGGAATTTCTGTAAGAAATATTCTTAATATAGAAATTAGTATACTTGAAATCCCTAATTTTGGAAATACATTGATCCACTTTAGAAGGATGGGAGAGTCCACTTGGCATAAATGGGTTAATTTATCAATTGTGAAAATAGGTAAACAAGTCCCTTTAAGTTCTGAAGAAGTACCATCAAGTTGAAATGCTCACTCATTGAGTCCATTTGTAAGATGCATACTGGTAGGGCTGTTAAGGTTTTGTTCATGTTGCATGTCATTCAATACAACTACAATGCTTTCATCTAGAGTGGTATTGAAACTAGAACACGTATACAGTTTGTATATACAAATATGGTAGAGATTGAGAAAATTTAATTTCCTTCATAAGGGAGATGAGTGGTGATTATGTCACTTTGTATAATGTTGTGCTTGTTAAAGAATATATGGATTTGTTATATTGGACTGTTAAATCCAACATAACCTACACTTGTTATGTTTCATTACTGCACTGTATACACATTAGGCATTTTATTCATGCAGTTATGTGCCCAGGTGATATTGGCGATCTGTCTCATTTGTATATTATTGTCTCGCAAAGATTCTCCAATATGTATAATTTCCCATGTAAAGATTTTTTTAATTGAACGTGACTTTTAAAATAGCATGGAATGTAAAATAGAAAATAACCCTAGTGAATGTGTATTAATTAGATATAAATTTCACTAGTCAGTAACTAAGTATTTACAAGTTAATTATACATTTTGGTGATAAGCGAATGGAATATTTCGTGGTTTTGGCGTTACAATGGGTTGTATCGAACTCAGCAATTGTGTGAAATTATATTCCACAAGCCCTGTGACCTCTAGATATACAATATCAACTCGTGATATACATCCCATCAGAACAGCACAGTCATGTAAAAATGCCCTCCACTCAAACTGTAGGCTGGTGAAATACAACACAGCATCAAGTCATGAGATACAAGTCATCGGAACATCACATTTATTTCTGCTTGATCTGTCTGTCTTTGATATTATACATGTAGTTTCATGTTAAACCCGCAATTTGCATCAGCTTGCAGTGTCTTAAAAGCGCTATTCTGTCCTGTTCCAAAATGTGTTCTGTTTAGTCTATTACAATTGTATACATGTGTATGTTTTCTTTCACCGAAACGTGTTATGTAATTGTCACTCCGTTGCATGTCACGTGTATTTACCCTCAACCATGTTAAGACCCAACAGTTTTTTTGTTAAGTATGCACAAAAAAATAACTAAATTAATTTAGAAAGAATATATTGATCTATTTGATTTTCGCCCATGTTTGACTTATGCAGACTTTGCAAAACAATGAAATTATATGATGTTTATTTCTGACTCCGCATCTTTTGCCATGTTATGTGTCCTGCATTTAAATGTACATTCAAAAATTAATATCTCAGATTTTTCTGGCGCAAGTTGAAATATTAGATAATATCTCAGATTTGTATGGCTTAAATACAAATATTATTTTAAGCACTAAATGTTAAGTGACAATTAGCATATTTGTACACTATTTTAATAATTTGATGTACTTAATTTTATTTCCACGTGCTAGAATCGTCATTTGTTCATTGCAAAGCATAGTTTGCACATGTTATTTTTTGTCCAATTAATTATATACTAGTATTGTGTATCATGTTCATTATTTGTTATAATTTATTGACCAGGTTTTACAGTTTTGCGATTCAGGAGTTTAATTTATCAAATTGACTTAAATACATATGTATATTGTTCATATAAATTATTTATTTGATTGATATGATCTAAAAATAATGTGTGTATATTCGAAATTTCTTTTGTAGATCTCACATGTAGTACGATTTAAGTGACATGTGTATTAATATTTCACCAAATTAAATGCTATAATTGACAACTTTTAGTTTTATTGTAAATTTTTGCATACTTAACACTGCATTTGTTTAACTTATACAACATCAGCTGATTCATTATTGTAAATACTGTAAACATGGTTTTTGTATAGTGATTACTAACATATGACGATAAAATATATATATTTGTAAGTATCTTATGTTTTTTTTGTTGCTATTCCAAATTCCCAATTTTCGATTGTAGATATTTTTCATCCCGGAATATTCTAATATTCTGTAGACATGGTGGTCCCACTGGCAAAAAGCGCATTGCCCGAGTACAGCAGGCAACGTACACTTACGTGTTATACCCAAACCCCGCCCCTCAACAAAGTATAAGCGGGAAACCCTTTTCCATCTTCTCCATACACAACTCGCACATATTTTGGTTTGAAATTTATTTCATGATAAAACGTCATTTTCAATGTATTAACAAAACAATTCCCGCGAGTGAACAGACTTGGCATTCGTTTTAACAAACACCCGGTAGCTTGTCAAAAGAAGAAATGGAAATAGTAATACACATTCACGAGCAACAACTTAAGTTGTTTCTAGGAATTGAAAATGTATCAACGAAGGCATGCTAAACAAAAAAAGACGCGTAAGTAACGATATAAAATTTAAAAGATACAAAAAAAACTGAAATAAAACGTGATCATAGATATTTGTAGGGAGTTGTTCACAACATTTTTTCCTCTATACAAACAAGTAATAAAGTAACACCTCTGACTTAAGAATGTTGAAAATATTGGTAACAGTATGTATAATTATCACTCGAAATCAGTAAAATAATATAGCGTTTGTAAATGTATTGCTGAAAAAGAGTTTCAAATAAATTTCCATTATATATGCCTGAGGGATGCAGTGGAAGCGAGTGCGGTTGTGTTGCTAAAGGCTTCACGTTGTTCCTGGGAGGCCGGTTTACTCAATTTGTGTTCTTGCTTACAAGTTTTTAACTTTTCCAAAAAGAACAGGGTTTTTAGCATACCCGTAGCAAGGGGTGTGTGTGTGGGGGTGGGGTGCGTTGGCACCCATTTTTTTTACCAGTAAAAAATGGTAGCATAAGTTGCACCCAACTTTATTCGACGCAAAAACGGTAATTTATCTTTTCCCTGAATCCAGGGAGTCTTCGTTTTTAAGCGTTACATTAATGTTGAATTCAATAGGCAACCAACCGACAGGTCACGATATAATTAATATATCGATGAAGTCTTTCCAAGATATCGCGTGATTGTTATTTACAATTAACCCTAGAATTGTTGAAATCAACAGCTGTTTTGACAGCAAAATGTGAGACGATCTAAGAAGACGGTCCTGACGAAGGTAGGCTAGCCTAAATAGTTAACTAAGAATTAATCTTGTACAACATGCCCGACATCATATCGCGACGTTCCCTTCTACATCCCCGCAAAATGGAATTGGAATCTTTGTTATTAATAGATATTTGTTTTCTGTATAATGCAAAATTATTAACCTGGCACCCTAATCCGTATAAACTCGATATGCATTTATAGATATTTGATACAAAATGATTGTTTTGTAACTTTTGTTATCGTTATTGATGTTAAAGCTATAACTGTAGACACCTAATAGATATATTGTATATTCTTATCATGGGTTGAAATCCCAGTCCAATAACCTTTTCAACAATCATCTGAATAGCTGGAAAAATTATATAAATAAATAATCTTATAAAAAGAAAATGCATTTTAGATGATTATTAACGGAATGCAATGTCAGCTTCCGAAAATGACTGAAATCAATGAACACCCTGTCGACTATTGCCGAAGACTAATGAGTCACTGGTTAATAACTTTGCATTATACCACGAGTTAAACAATTACACATTGTCCATAGCATTTTCGACAGACTTCATTGTCTTTTTATTATATTCCATTACAACTATTTTCGCATCACCTAAAGTTGTTTCCAGCAAAAAATTTCAGCTGTGCTCAAAACAGGATATTTTTTTGTTGTAAGGCAAGAAAACAAATCATGTTTAAAAAGCAATGTAGCGTTTTTGCAGTTTACCAACACTTAATGGAATCTGTTCTGCTCCACATACCGAAGTTTTCACAATGTTTTAATTATGTCAAACTTGACAATAGTATATATGCCCTACTCTTAAACAGGCGTTATTATAAATTTAAAACGTTGTAACATTTGATCAGGTGGACGTTAACGTTTAATGTTCATTAACTGTTACGGATCTTGGGCAGAATAGGCAAATATGTCCTTTTAGATTTTCGCTCTCCAAATTTCCTTGTTCATTTGTGGGACATAGATACCATACAACAAATGAGTAGATTGAAAAGGGCTGGCGCATAGCGCCAACCAGCTTTATTAATTGCTAAATAAGAAAGCAATAACGCAAATAAACCATCAAAAATGGGCAAAATTGTCCCATAAAGTTGGACGAACAACAAAGTCCATAAAGTTGGACGAACAACAAAGTTCGGCATAAAATCACCGTGGCATATGTATATTATTCATGCAAGTAATCATTATACAGTGAAATGACAACACAATAAGATCACAGAAAAAAATACATTGAAAAACATAACGACGCAGGAGGAAGATGTGGGATGGTGGTTAAAATTGCGCTTCAGACACAATGAAATCTGCTTTGTTCGGATGAAGTGATGCTACTTCCGGTATAAATTAGAAGGTTACAAAGCAGTTAGTAGCGAGTGAGTACGCTTTAAATATAAATAAATTTATTACTCCTGCGTCTTATAAATTATAATTTTATATTTTCGCTCTCCAAATTTCCTTGTTCATTTGTGGACATTGTTACTATACAACAAATGAGTGGATTGAAAAGGGCTGGCGCAGAAGCGCCAACCAGCTTTATTAATTGCTAAATAAGAAAGCAATAAAGCAAATAAACCATCAAAAATGGGCAAAATTGTCCCATAAAGTTTGACGAACAACAAAGTCCTCAAACAAGTCCAATTATATTTTTTTCATCAACGTCCTGGTATACATTGTTAAGAACTGTGAGACCATAGGGCCAGTAGTTTGTGGTTTAAGGGTCTTTATGAAGCCTAAATTGTTAGGAATGTTTTGAAATTCGTTTAGAAAAAGAAACCTAATTTTGTATAAATAGTTATAAAAAAACGTAACCATTTGATTTATGTTTAATATTGGTGCAGATTAGAGAATACCCAGTCAGTGTTTGTTGTACAATACACTATTAGCACGTTTAGAGCAATGCTAGGCCTCTGGTACGTACTATCCATAGAAGCAGACAAACAATTGTTTTGAAAAAAAAGTCAAATATTTCCTTTTAATTTGCTTGGTTTATGAATGGTAGAGTTTTTGAATGGTAAAATACATCAACTTTATCAAGATTCCAAGAGTCCAATAAATAATGATATTTGAACAGTTCTTATAGTTGATTTTACATTCTATACATTTGTTGTTGCATATGTAAACAAGTATACATGTGTCGGGTTAAACACCGTAAAAATTAATTAATTTCTTTCACTGATCGAAAAAGGTGATTATTGAAAAACGGTTTTGTGGAATGCATGTATGCTATATCATATTCATGTCGATCAGTCACTGAGTATGGCCAATCAAAGTGAAATTTCATATAAAAAATACTCTATACCCTCAGTCTCTAAGTACACATAAAAGTCACCAGAATGCAGGATTTTACGTTTCATTTTCAAAATTTTCTCAGGAGAGGACCTCTAAATCCCCTGATTGCAGGAGGGGAAATCCCCTCCCGCATGTCCCCTGCCGCACCTACCCCTTTCGCCACTTCGTTGATAAATAAAAATCGTTGATGGGAAAATTCGCACCATACTTTTCAAAACTCTGGCTACGGGCCTGTTTAGCTAACAAAATTTAATAACATTTTTTTAATGCATTAAATAGTTTTAAGTCTTTTCAATGCCTTCTTAAATATGCACGTATTGTGTCGTATTGTAAATCATACGAATTTTACACGATACTGATCATAGACGTATCCGCTTGCATGATTACATATGGGGAAATCCCTAAACAAAATCGGTTAATGACTCAAAGCGTGCATGTATATGTAGTTGATTTTAACTGTGTTTCTCTCAACTGTTATTAAAGCGACTTCCTTCCTTCAAAAAAGCACCTTCATTCGTTCAGTGCTATTTTTATTTACCTAGCACACACCTCAACATGTTTAGAATTAAAGGGGCCTTTTCACAGATTTCGTCATTTTTTAACTTATTCATTAAATGCTTTATATCGATAAATGTAAACATTGGATTGTAAAAGCTCCAGTAAAAAATCAAGAATAAAATTTAAAAAAGGAATAGAACATTGCCCGGACTGGGTTTCGAACCAGTGACCCCTGGAGTCCTGCCAGAGTCCTGAAGTAAAAACGCTTTAGCCAACTGAGCTATTCCGCTGAGTACACATACGTCACTTATTTTATACCTTATATAAGCAATCTTCGTAGTTTCACAAAATTTAACGACAAAAACAGAACTCTCCAAATTATTCAATCGTTTCGCGTTGCAACGCTTTATAATTTTTAGGTTTTAAAATCGTCAAAAGATGCATATAATGGCTATATTAGACCATGGTAAATGTTCAGTATTACTGTTTCCTCACAAATATCATAACTAAAACGAAAATGTGCGATTCTGAAACAATTTTTTTCAATTTTGTCAATTTACCAAAGCGTGATAAGATCCCTTTAACACAAAATAGTAAAGGCGTCGCTTATTTTATTCCGCGTGAACTCTGCACCCAGTACATGTACCTGAAACTGGAGCAAGCGCATATTTTTCGCTTCAATGCTAATAAAAATTCTAAATTCGCTTTAGCCTTGAAACCCAAGGCTAACATGAAACGAGTTACCTCCAATCAGCTGTTGAACAGCTGTTTTCTTTAGTGGATTCTATTTAAAGAATGGGTTGAACTTTTAAGACTGACTAAGTATATTTATTTCAGAAATAAACATAGAATCAACATTTGTCTGTCTGTCTGTCTGTCTGTCTGTCTGTCTGTCTGTCTGTCTGTCTGTCTGTCTGTCTGTCTGTCTGTCTGTCTGTCTGTCTGTCTGTCTGTCTGTCTGTCTGTCTGTCTGTCTGTCTGTCTGCCTGTCCGTCCGTCCGTCCGTCCGTCCGTCCGTCCGTCTGTCTGTTTGACGAGTTTTCTTAACTAGGGCTACTTTGACTATGGAATGTATGCGGTTTATCTAAAATGGTTCAATAAGAAATAGATAGGTTTTGTAAGAAAGAACGCACGTTAATAAACATGAACACACAAAAGTCTAATGATGTCATTAAAACTCTCACCCGTGCCATTGTAAGAAAACACCACGATATTGTATTAGCCAAGTTCAATACTAAAACTCAATTTGAGTGCATACTTTTTATGCTATTCATAGAAGACATATTCGTAAAACCTATTATCATAATTATGTATTGACGACACCAGGTGTGGGCGTTTAACTTAAATTTCTTTCTACCAAATGTCAAAACTGACTCGTGGCGTTTTTAAAAGTTTTATCATTACACAACTAAATCGTTATAGCATATGTCGGTCCCAAAATGCAGACTGCTTTATGTTCTCTTATTCCGTTACTAAATACCGTGTCCATAAACTCATTCAAATAATAGTAAAACTATTTTGAGTGAACAAAATGCGACCTTATTTACGGACGCCTAAAAAAATCGGTCAATAATGTGAAACCTTCGTTCGAATTTTTAAATACAACGACGTCCGTCACGCTGAACTATGTCGGCCTTCGCCCCGTCCGTGCTGAATCAACCAAATTTATTACCGATATTTTAACTGAAATATGCTGCGACCGACTAACGCACTCGTCGCCCAAATCGAGCTTGTCTGTCAGCCAACCGGAAAGAGATCGACCGAAATAGATTGAGGACACGCACTGAATTCAATAGTTTACCTTGTTCGAAATCGGTTAATCACAAAAGGTTCAAACGCAGATCACGATATAATTGTGTCTGACGTGTTTTACCACAGATACGTGTGTGCTTTCACTATGTCCGTCTGTCGGTCCGTCTGTCCGTAAACGGTATAAGGTCGCAGTGGTGTAATGGGTCTAGTGTCCGCCTAGCGACCGGGAGGTAACGTGTTCGATCCCCACTGTAAAAGAATTCTTTAGATCTCCCCCACAGACATCAAGTACTGGTTCTAGGTCCAGGAAACGGACTCGAGAGCGTTTATATAAGCTTAAGGCTTTCGATGCAATCGAGCTAAAATAAATAGGTTTAAAATATAGCTGATAAATATTTGCAAAAATACAACAATGATTGTGTTGATCAGTCTAGCGGAACCGAAGAGGGTAGCAATAAAAGGCTCAGCAACCATTCTGTATCAGCAGACGAGTTGTGTCTTGTTCTGAAAAAACGGGGCATATTGCAGGTGCGTAAAGTGTCGTCCCATGGACGACACTTTCCGCTTAAACTAGATTTTCGGTAAAAAGAGACTTCCTTTGAACAAAAAATACAATTAAAGCGGACAGTGTCGTCACAGATTAGCCTGTGCGGACTGCGAATAGCCGAGGTATCACGGCTTCACAGGAACCTGCTATTTCGGTTAGATCTTTCCACCAAACAGCCATACTTTTGTAAGTGTGTGATTGCCACGGCAACGAACATACAATGACCTGCTCCGTTAGCGACCCGTTTAAATGTCAGTAACGAGAATGACAGAGGTCCCGTGATCGAGTTCCGAGTTACCTCCCGGCCATATCTACGCCTAAACGTATTGTCAACGCAAACATATAGAGTGCACTAACTTTTTAAATATTATTTTATTATACATTCTATAGAGAATATTATATATGACTAGGAAATTCCGGAGGAGGGGTGTTATATCGCACAGATTGATCGTGTAGTTTTGTATTTGTAATTCGATGTCACACTATCAACGAGTGCACAACAATACACCACAGTCTTGCAATATCATTTATTATATAAATCCTGGGGATACACTTTTTTGTAAACGACGATTTTATTTGAAATCAGTACATGTACACAAAATAAAAAAATTAAAACATGTCTTAACTATATATTATAATTCCACGCATTCGTAAGTAAATAAATACTTCATCAAAATTAAAAAGTCAGTAACAATTTAACATTGTGCTAATGAAGTTGTCAGAAATCTTTGATCCAAAAAAACTAATAAGATATTGTCTACATGTTTCCTTGAACAATTGTTAAACAGCCTTTATCGAAAAATCGGTCACCTATTTTGTTTTCTTTCTGCCCTTTGCCATATCCTGCTTAAACAGCCACCCGGTAAGTCACTTGATAGTTGAACGCATTTCAGTGCCTCGTATGTCTTTTGTTGACTGCCTACTATATCTGCTGTTTGATTGAAATGGTGTGGTTTAAAATCATATCATATATGCATATAATAGTATGCTATGAGCTTGCCATTGTATGCTGTGTGTTTGTTTTGGTATACTGTGTGTTTGTGATAACATGCTGTGTGTTTGTCATTTTGTGCTATGAGCTTATAATAGCAAGCACACAGCATACCATCACAAGCATACAGAACTACAACAAAAACACAGCATATCATGACAAACAAGCAGTAGATTTTGATAAACACACAGCAAATCATTACAAACACACAGCATACCATCACAAACACACAGCACATCACCACAAACACACAGCATACCTTCACAAACACACAGCATATCATCACAAACACACAGCATACCATCACAAACACAGTCAACAGACGAAGCGTTCCATACTACAGACTACCCTTTTATTATACGGTAACGTTCACGAACAAATAATGCTGACATTTGCAAGAAGAAGACGACGACGATGATGTTGTTGCTGGTGATGATTATTATTGAAACAAAACAAAATATTTGATTTAAAACAAGAATATGAAAAGATGTATTTATTTCAATAGATAACATGTTGTTGGATTCCGAAATTAAAACATAAGGTTAAAGAAATATTTTTGATTTTTAATGTAGTCATATAAATTTCAATTGAAATTAAAAGGTCATAGAAGATGTGAAAAGTCATGTAAGTGCAGTCCGACTATCTATAGACATGTTTTATTGCTGGCGCAAGTATAAAATATTTACACGCATACGATAATCGATCATTCACCGAATTGTGACTAATTTTGCATTGTCACCTTTGACTGTGACCGACATTTTGCGCATGAAAATCGTTCAAACGACACTAGTCTGAAATCAAAATTACAAAAAAACGGCTAAATGGCTATACCAGTTTTATAAAATATTAAACTTGTGGTTTTGTATTTATTTGAGCTAAGTTAGGCAGCATTGCACTGATATACATGTATATCAGATCATTCATTGCACTTAAAGCGAGATTAAACGATTTTTATATGTGTTAAATTGTAATATATTGATACAAATACATGTATGTTAAAATAACACAAAATAGGCAAGACAAATTATACATTGAATATGAATTTCATAAAATGCAGCAAAAACAAATTAGCGCCCCGAGCCGATTGTGACAAAGATATTTCGTACATTTTTCCTACAATAACCGAAGCATTCGTCTTTTTATTAGGATCGGAGTTAGTGTTCGTGTGTCGTAAGAATAGATATCGTTGCAGGAAATTAAAATGATCCGTAAAACTAACTTAAGATTCACATCGTACATGCATGCTATACATGCTGGCGAATTCGTGTGTAAAGACATTTTCGCTTTCAGAATAAAATATCTGGCTTATTTCGCTTGTTTTCGACCCATGTCCTTCTTAATTTTTATTTTTTATTTATATTGAAATACATGTTTAATCATGTTTTGACACATTTTATATAAATTCATAAATTTTTGACAAAATCGTATAATCTCGCTTAAGGCCAACGTCTTCATGGTTTTGGCAGTGCTACTTACTGATCACCCCAATATCCACCCACCCATTGTTTTTATAAAGATTTTCCCACATTATCAGTGATTTCTTCTGTGTGATCATATATGGCCCTTGATGTGATCAGTGAATCCCTTAGCAGCCATCCAACATCGCCGACCAGTTATTCACAGAAAGCTGCTGTGGCCAATTATCAATATGAACGGAGAACTAAGAACATTATGCTACCCGTGTCATGCAAAAATGGGTCTTATGTCATATGCGGATCTCATAGTTCCAGACCAACCTGTGCAAAGCTGGTCTGGAGATACGCTGAGCGCAAAGGGAATGACAAATTATTGCATGACGCGGCTACATTATAGACTGCCACCTTCAAAGTGCAATCCGTTGTTGTCTTCTAAGCCGTCATTTTCGTTGCGTTACTATAAGCAGTTATCTTCATTGCGCTACTTTAAAGCGGGTATATACGATTTTGTATATGTGTTTAATTGTAATATATTGATAAAATATGTTACAATAACACAAAATAGGCAAGAAAAATTATACATTAGAGCCGAATTTCATAAAATGCCGCAAAGACAAATTAGCGCCCCGAGCCGATAGTGACGTACATATTTTCCTACAATAACCGAAGCATTCGTCTTTGTATTAGGATCGGAGATAGTGTTCGTGTGTCGTATGAATAGATATCGTTGCAGAATTTCAAATAAACCGTTAAACTAAGTTTAGATGCACATCGTACATGTATGGTATACATGCTGGCGAATTCGGCTGTACAGCCGTTTTCAATTTCAGAATTAAATATCTGGCTTATTTCGCATTTTTCGACACATGTTCTTCTTAACTTTTCTTTTTATTTATATTGAAATACATATATTATAAGTTTTTTACACAGTTTATATAAATTCATAAATATTTGACTAAATCGTATATACCGGCAGATAGGTGAATAAGGCATACGTATTATGCAAGCGTTACACAATAACGCGGAAAAACAAGCACGCACGCTCTCATGTTACGTGTTAAATGGACCACTCAATGTTACGTGTTAAACGGACCACTCATAATGCACCATTTAACATGGACGTAATAACTCATAACCTATTTTATATTACCATTATATTGATCATGATTTTGCTGCATGTAGTTTGCATTCATTTTAAAATTAATTACCCTTTAGTGTGTTATTTCGCTTTAATATTAATAATACTTATAGTGTAATAAATATATAAAGACACGTGTATCATATTAATTGAATTAAAAATAATGTAAATTGTGCGTAATTTGTTAAATACTATATCAGAAATACACGACATTTGAAGCCATGTAGATGCACCTGATTTTGATGTACGACCGATTGTTTGTGCTTTGTGGTTTTAACACAATAGATTTATTCACTGAAGGGGACAAGAAAAACATTCAATCGTTCGAATACATACAGCAGATGATACTACTTTAGTTAATACACTTTATGTAGTTCAAGAGATTTATAAATATACTAAAGTGATCATGTTAGTAAATCGCTGTAATAACGTTGTACCTTAAATATATATATCGGTTAATATTTTCCGAGTTCAAATAATTTGCAGACATAAAAACGCGCAAAAATAACGCTTACCACATCAAAAGCAATACAAGTACTATTAGCTTGCGCGCGCATAGAAAGGCGTGTCCAGATTATAGTTTGTTTCAATATTACAAATATCTTGCGCGCGCACAAAAAGGCGTGTCCAGAATATAGGGCTTTTTTTCAATATAATAATATATTGTGCAGTGTCGCCCATTCTTCAGCCTTAAGCTGTTGTAGACAACGTAGCACGCTCGCACGAAAATCAGAGTGGGCACACACAGATAGTAAAATTATAATACCATTTAACTTTTTCTAAATTAAAAATTTTGGTTGCTGAAAAAAGGCGCAACAAGTGGATAATGACTTGCTCAATGTGTGTATGTTTCATTGAGTGCGTGACATCATTTTTAACAAACAGTTTAGGTAAAGTTCCGTCTGGATTAAGAATCCGAGATTTAAGTTTATCATGTATGCGAATTTGATGAATAATCTGCGAAAAATCAGTTAAGGTTCGAGACCGTTACGGTATTGAGCGACGGAAAGACTAACTGGACCACGTAACGTCGAGACCAACAGCATTCAGAAATCAAGACGTTAACACTTTAAGCGCCGAGAGTTTTAACAAACGCTTGATACTTCAAGTAATAGAATGAGTGACAGAAAGGCGGGAGGCTGTCTGAGCACACTCCTGCTTGTGCTGGCCGCGTTCAAGGCGTGTCTCATGTTTCTAGTGATGCTGATCGCCGCGGGTTTCGTGTCTTGTTTCCGGTGCGCTCATCGGTGCTGCGGCGTCCGATTCAACAAGATCGACCCGGTGTTATATGAAGACTGGTTCTCGTTTAATCTCAACCTCTCGGCCTTGAGGACGATGATTCGTGACAACCACGCCGACTTGTGCTGCTCGCTCCGCAAGGGGTCGCTTGCTCCGGATCTAAAACTGGTGACTCTCGAAGGATTAGAAACGCGCTTGTCTGATTTTCAGACCGCCGGTCGCCCATTGGTCATAAATTTCGGCAGCTGCTCCTGATTGCCGTTTATGGCCAAACTGGGCACATTCAACGTCATAGTGGACCGCTTTAGCCACGTGGCGGACTTTCTTACCGTGTATGTAGCGGAAGC
Source organism: Dreissena polymorpha (assembly GCF_020536995.1). Lineage (NCBI taxonomy): Eukaryota > Metazoa > Mollusca > Bivalvia > Myida > Dreissenidae > Dreissena > Dreissena polymorpha. Next base: position 53,424,285 of record NC_068366.1, on the reverse strand, counting down.
CCACCCTTTGGATGAATGGGCGCTGCTGAATCACGAAAAATACAGTCGTCATCAGCACACAACCGTCGAGGAACGCATCACGGCGGCGAAGGTGCTTGAGTCGGAAGGGATTCGTGGCGCTCTGGTCGTTGACTCCCTTAGTAACGAAGGACTGGAAATATATGCTGCACTTCCGGAGCGGATGTACGTGTTGCTTGACGGCGTCGTCCGCTTCCGGGGAGGGATGGGGCCAATGATGTACAAACCGGAAGAGATCGAGAAATGGATTGAGAAACATACGAAACGCGCTGCTGTTGATGTTTAACTAGTTATTTCATTATGCATAAATAGGTGATTTCTTTTTACAAAATCATCAACACTGAGCCAAATAAGGAAACCATTTGGGCTTTGTATAATAATATTCTTTCCTTATTCTATTGTTCTACTCCATTTTGCTTAAGGAACTCAATTAATATACGCGTTGTTGTTGTTTATATTACAATTTTTTAAGTTTTATAAAAACTGCTACTGTGTGTTGTGAATCACTTACAAATACTAGTACATTAAATCTCATTATTTTATATATTGTTTATGCGTATATAACTAAATACATAACTAATAATGTACCTCGATGTTTATGTTATTGATTATATACACGATGACCATCTTCGGTAAAGAAAGTGCAATACGGTCATACTTTTTTATTAACAAGAATCCAATACCATACAGGACTACTTATATGATATTTCCACGCAATTCTTCAATGGACACCGCGTTATATAATTACAATATAATACAGTACAAACGTGTACATCAATCCGTATTTTTAATTTTAAAAAGTCTAGCATTGCTTATTCCATTTATGCCTAGCGTCTAGAAAAAGGTCTTGGCAAACAGCGTAGACCCAGATGAGACGCCGCATGATGCGGCGTCTAATCAGGGTCTTCGCTGTTTGCTTAAAGGAATTTCTGAAAGAAATATTTAAAATATAGAAATAAATATACTAGACATCCCTAATCTTGGAAATAAATTGATCCAATTTAGAAGGATGGGAGAGTCCACTAGGCATAAATGGGTTTATGTTCGATATCAAAGATCTAGTGGAGTTTTTACTTTATGATTGATTGTCTGACAACTGATATAATCAGCCAGAGAGTCATGATGCTTTTGTAAGAATTGTGCTGATTTTGATGTTTAAACATTTTTACGCTGCTTTAACCCATTTATGCCTGATGAACTCTCTCATCCTTTTTTGCATCATGCGGCGTCTCATCTGAGTCTGCGCTGTTTGCCAATGCCTTTTTTCTAGACGCTATGCATAACTGGGTTAATAATGCTTATTTAAAAAATAGTGCATATATCTATACCCAACTACATTTTTCAATACAATTTAAGTGTATTATATTATATACTCAATCCTTACATGTTAATGCTCTTCTTTTCTTAATTATTTCTAGTTCTCTGAACTATACATGTAATTAAGTTGATGCAAGGGTTACAATACAAGTAGTTTTTACATACACTTTTTTCATTCTTCATGCAATTAGAATGCTTACATTAGTATTATATAAATATATTGTTTTCCAAACAAATGCATAATAAAAAATATACAGAATGTATGTTGTTCATTACTTTGTTTTCAAATCCTTTGACGGTCACCTGCAACAATCGATCAAGAGGTACCTTTTTGTATTTTATTTAACCCATTTATGCCTAGCGTCTAGAAAAAAAGCCTTGGCAAACAGCGTAGACCCAGATGAGACGCCGCATGATGTGGCGTCTCATCAGGGTCTGCGCTGTTTGTTTAAAGAAATTTCTGTAATTTCTTGGAAATAAATTGATCCAATTTAGAAGGATGGGAGAGTCCACTAGGCATAAATGGCTTAATTCTCTTTATATCAAACACGAACAACTTAACAAACACACACAAATAAGTAGATAATTTTCGTAATTCAAACGCATTTATTCATTACCGTACATTGTTTAGAAGGCGTCTATGTTTCATGACATAGACGCATGACAGGTGTAATTTATCTTGCACATCATGCACATTTTGTTACATGTACAGCAACCATCAATAAACCGATTGGCAAGATTTTGGAGACAATACCGCTATCCATAGGTACAAACAATTTTGATCCTTTTTATGTACCAACGGTAGTTTCATTCGAAGTATTATAGTTTAAATGTGATTTTGAAACGGAAATCCAATTGGTAAACATCGTTAACACCCCCTTCAAAGGAGAGAGTGTTATTTTCCAACAACGAGCAAATTCTATGTTATTCCATTTACCTACGGTCTATTTAAAAAGAACATAATATAACGATCTGAGCGCAATAAACTCAATACAATACACATACTACTGAATATGAGCGCAAAAGTGAGAAGAAAACTTACTGAAACAAAACACATGTGAAACAAATCGTGTAGTTCTGATACTTCAAAAATCAAACACATTTTATTCGCGCTCTGAAATAACGAGGCTTAATGCATATGTGTAAGGTGTCTTCCCAGATTAGCCTGTGCAGTCCGAGTAGACCAGTCAGGGACGACACTTTACGCTTGTATGGAGTTTTTCGTTTGAAGGAAGTCTCTCCTAAACGAAAATCGTGCCATTGTGTAAAAGCCTGACTGCACAGGCTTATGTGGTACGACAATTTACGCACAGGCTAATGCCCCGCTTTCACAGAGTGCGACCAGGGGTGGTATTCCAAAAACATCTTAAGTCATTTCTTAAATAATTTCACTTAAGTTAAAAATTACAATGTTTTGTATTTTACTAAATAAGGAAACGCATGTTTTTGTTGGTATTCCTAAGATAACATTGGCATAATGATGCTATTTAAATGTATATCTTGATGCCAATCTATTGCAATATGAAATGAAACACTTAAGAAAATATCCCAATTTAAGGATAAGAATAAAATTTAACTTAAGATGCTTCTGGAATACGACCCCAGTTCACGTTCTTAACTGAATCGGTAGTTACTTAAGGAATATTTGATACACACGATTAGTATATATCTTCGCACAATTTCTATATAATTCATTTTCCCTAACATATGACACCGGTATTTTGCCATTTACACATAAATAACACAGAACACATTATTTTAACTGACGTTATTGCGTTCAACAGAAATATTTCATCCTGTCTCTTCAATACATCAAACGCAATTCGAAATCCGAATTGTTCAATATGAATAAACGATAGAACGTGAATATATAATTGTAGCAATAAAATATGCACGAAGAAGTACAAAGCAATATATTGCACCATAGCATCGATCACGTGATAAACCACTCAGGGGTCCGCCCCTTCCAAACAGAAAATCTCCTCCTCGCTCAAATGTCCCTTCAATAGTTCTAATGTCACATTCCACAAGGCTTCTTGTTTCTGTACGTCGCTGAAAACGCAAACAATGAGTCAATCACACAGACTGTATAATACAACGGAATAACTATATAGATAATAATAGTATTCAGGTAAAAAAAACAGCAACATTTAAACGCTTTAAGCCAGTCTACGGTTATGAAAGGGGTTATGTTGAAATGAACAATTATTCAATATTCACTAATCGTTCTTTAGAAAAAAGACGCGTAGCGATAATCCTATCATTTAAAACTACCTCCAACATAGTCTCAGTCATAAACCACCATATTAAAAGAAATATATAATTTTTAAAGGGACCTTTTCACAGATTTTGGCATGTATTGAAGGTTGTCATTAAATGCTTTATATTGTTAACTGTAAACATTGGATCTTAAAAGATCCATTAAAACACAAGAATAAAATTAAAGAAAAAAAGTAACCCTAAACTGGGCTCGAACCTTCATAATTTTCAGGTTTTTAAATGGTCAAAAGATGCCGTAAATGGAAATTTAGAACATGGTAAATGTTCAGTATTAATGACTGTTTCCTCGCAAATATAATAACTACAACGAACATTTGCGAATCTGAAACATTTTTTTACTTTGTCAATTTACCAAAACGTGAAAAGGTCCCTTTAACAACAACATTGTATGTCAGATGTAATAATCGAAATAGTGCTTACCTCTTCGATTTTTAAGTACCAATTAACCACGGTTTGTCGTTCTAATACGTCTATTTTTAACACCGCTATTGTGATTTAACTCCGACGTACCAGAACTGCAAATCGTCGCTGATTTGTTAACTAAAGAGTATGGCTACTGTGCTAAATATCACATGCCTGATATGGAATCACCGTCCCAAACACCCACACCTCAAAGGTCGCCGTGGCGTAATGGATATGGATCGCCTTGCGATCGGGGAGGTAACGTGTAAGATCCCCACGCAGGGAGCGTCCCCCGAAGACACCAAGAACTGGTTCTAGGCCCAGGAAACGGAATCGAGAGTGTTTCAATAAGTCAGAGGCTTTCGATGCAATCGAGGTAAACTAAATAGGTTTAAACTAAACATCCACACCTAATATATGTGAAGCGGTAAATAAGGATCGGCACCTGGTACAGGTAAACCAGCTTAGGAAGGGTGTGAGTAGGTAAACTGACCGCTGTACGAATATAACTGAAATACTATTCTAAGTGGCGAAAAAATTAAACAAGCAAACAAACCAACCTGGCCGTGGATGTGACGGAGGCTACACTGCAGTCTTTGTAGTAGTGACCACCGACGCCTTGGTACACAGGGTTTACGGCAAGGTCAATGATGGTTCGAGCCCCGTCCAGTGGGTCCCGCATTGCGCCTGAAACCGACCGCAATTTATAATGATATATTTATGGGACTATGAAATACGGTTATTAGTATAAATATAATTAAGGCAACCTCCCTACAAACATTTGACGTTATTAATTAGACAAAACGTTAGCTGTTTCCGCTAACATAAAAAAGGTATAGTATGTCTGTTGAACTTTTTTTCGCTAACATTTGTACGAAACCATAAGTTATTAATATTCAGTGACACGCAGAACTCTCTCAAAACTCTGTTGAACATTCTTAAAGGGACTGTCCAACAGTCAAAAGCGTCGTTCGACGCGAATCGATATTTTGGGGAACTACGAGGATTGCTTATATAGCTAAAAATACCTCCGCATTAGTCGTGAGCGTAGATGGACGAGTGGTAAAGTAGGGATACATTGTACTCCATAACTCCATGACTCTAGGGGTCAGTGGTTCGAGCCCATGTGGAGGTTAACGTTTTTTCTTCTTTTTTTAATTTGTATTCTTATTTTTTACTGGAGATTTTTGGTTCAATTTATCAATATAAAGCATTTTTAGTAGTTAATGACAAGCTTTAATACATGCCAAAATCTGTTGGACAGTCCCTTTAAGGTAGTTAATTTAAGTTTATTTAGCAAATATGATAAAATGTAGTAGAAACGATCGCAAACTTAAGTTATTTCAGCGAATTAAGAAAATAAGATTGTCAAGAAAAGAAAATATAACCAGGAATACATAAAAACAAGTGGACGGTAGGTAGGAAATATCAGGGTCGCGTGATTGGAAACAAACAACCTGTTTTCAAGCGTTGTTATAGCGGTGCTACAACCAGGCTGAACGTGCACTTGACCTGGTTTTCAATTTTACGATTTCAGTAAAAAATCTATATAGAAATAAAAGGGTTTTATATCTCATTCGAAACTGAGTTGATTGCCAGTTGTGTTATCTCAAATTAAGCAACAAACGGGCTGTTATTCCAGGTCTTACATCCATTTAAAAGCACGTGTCTATCTAACAGACCAGTCGGGTACGAAACGCGCCTGTTAAGTATTATAACCGTTTAATACTTTTTAATTTCATTGTATAATACAGCCGAAACGCGATGCAAAGGATCGCGATAGAACATTATGACGGGATACTACGAATTACGAGTCCAGTCTGATTTCCCTATATACTTAACACGATTAAGTTTTTAAGAATAAACCCCGCAAGAGAACGATACATGCGATTTAACTAATTCATTGTTCGAAATTTGTGTGACAGTTAAAGTTCAATGTCAATGGAGTGGTGGCACCAAGATTATTAATTTGTTTAACGATTAAAATATGAGACGATAATGAGCTGTTTACAAAAATCTGACCAGTATTAACTTGCACAATATGTTGCACACGACGGCTGAGTAGTAATACTACTACATAGTGCCTCTAAAGCCTGAAGGGGCGATAGTACGAAAGTTGCGATATATAACGAACAGTTCCGCATTTCCATGGACTATACGTGTATCGCGTCTGGAATCTGGTTTAATCAAAACACAGCCTCATTAAAACAACTCGAGCTGTGTGAGAAAAAACTTTTTGTATCGATTGCACTGGGATTCTCCGCATAAGTCCATTGCCCCCAGAAGGATAGGTAGTTGGGTGACGGCGGATATCGCAATATTCTTAAGATCCTTCCGTCGTGAGACACCTAGTACATACACATGTATTCGGTATAATGTCTCACGCGTAAGACAATTATGGTTGCAGTTGTCTTATGCAGTAATGTCGATAAAACTATATTTTACTTTCGTTACAGTATCTGAAGGTTGTTGTTCAGAACTCATTAGTCTATGGTTGACGCCACTGTACCATTTGTATTAGCCAGTGACCTTGCAACATCAGCTGATACATGTAGATGGAAATTTATTCACAGCCGCTAAGGTTTTGTCTGCTGTGCAGAATCTTCAAGCTCTGGCGGTAAACTTGTAATTTCCAAGAACAGCTGTTTTCCAGCTGATCGGTGAAGGTTGCAACAATGTTTGTTAAAACCCGACTATTGAAAACTCTTTCTTCGCAGCTGCTTGAGATAAAAGTTCAAGGTCCCTTATGCCGCGATGTTTGTATTGCATAACTGCTGCTTTATCAAGGTTTTTTGGTTCCTTACGAGATAAAAATAGTCTTGAATTTAATTAATCTGTACTGTTGCTTATCGTGTTATCGCGGGACGTCTTGTTTCTTTGAAATGAGAACGGTTACGAAACCCTGATATTGGAACACTCAACAGACGCTAAAACTGTGCTGTTTCAATGCCATTAAAAAGGTGCAACAGTTGTTTTTTCCGCAAATCTGGCATATATCTTAATGACCGATTCTTTAACATTTTCATTTTTTTAAAGTACATCGTGTTGAGTTTGCGGTCAGGTTGCTTTATTCTGAATACCGTTAGGGCCATCGTGATTACACATTAAAATCCAGAAGGCGACAATGCGATAGCACGATGGCGACAATGCAATAGTGCGATGGCGGCAATGCGATAGTACGATGGCGATACTGCGACAGTGCGACAATACGATGGCGACAGTGCGATAGTACGATGGCGACAGTGCGATAGTACGATGGCGACAATGCGATATTACGATGACGACAGTACGATAACGAGATGCGATAGTCATATCGTACTGTCGTCATCGTATCATCGCATTTTCGCCATCGTAATATCGCAATGTCGCCATCGTATTGTCGCACTGTCGCATTGTCGTCATCGTACTGTCGCATTGTCGTCTATCGCCTTCCGGTACACATGCGCACATCGTATTTTTCCTAGATTACGGAATACCGTTAGGGCAATCGTGGTTACACATTAAAATCCAGAGGGCAACAATGTGATAGTGCGATAGTACGATGGCGACAATGCGATAGTACGGTGGCGACAATGCGATAGTACGATGGCGACAATGCGACAACGCGATAGAACGATGACGACAATGCGATAGTACGATGGGGACAATGCGACAACGTCATAGTACGATGGCGACAATGCGATAGTACGATGGCGACAATGCGACAACGCGATAGTTGTACTATCGTACTATCGCATTGTCGCCATCGCACTATCGCATTGTCGCCATCGCACTATTGCATTGTCTTCATCGTACTATCGCACTATCGCATTGTCGCCCTCTGGATTTTAATGTGTAACCACGATGACCAAAACGGTATTCCGTAGCTTTACTCCATCACATCGCGAAACGAGCTTACGCATAAAGAACGAGTCTTGCATGGAGATTTGGAAATGTTTCTCATTAATATTGAACATCCTTTTTGAAGCGTGAAGTCAATCATATATCATGATAAAAAATTATTGAAAAAAAAACACACATTGACCTTCCGACCTAGCCTATTTTGTAAGTGATAGTGGGCACACACTCGATTAAGTCGAGTTCGAGCATAAAGTAGAGCAATTTAATTATGATAAACACGGTACGTATATGTAAACCACACAAAACTATTCCGGAATACGATTTATAAAGCATTCACCAGGCGACATGCTTTCGGCATTTAAAAAAAAAAAATATCACATGATTACATTATCAAATCGATATAGTATACCTAAAAAACCTTGGGTTAATTAGGTGAGCTGTCTGTTAAACTCTATCAAGTAGTGTTGTCTAACGAAAATTTCTATCGAATTTGCATCATATCAAAAGTATCACTATTCGCGCTGAAAGTCTAATTTATTATACTAAACCTTGATCGACGTACAGAAAGAGGGGCCGATTACTAGTATATGTTTTGGAAACTCATCGCAGTGGTTTCCCTTGACAATTGGTATTTGACACAGTTGACACAGAGGAAAACTTTGAATTGCCGTGGGAAGTTTTTTCGGGTTGCTTAAAAGTAGACAACGTGAATCGAAAGAGTACTTAACATTGAATACTTCAGCAAGTTTTTCTACTTTCCATGGCCCAAAATATATCCCACAATGCAAGGGAGACAACTGTGATAACTATAATAATTGTAAGAATTCTAAGTTGTTGTCCGTTAATTCCGTCTTGAATAGAATATAATATATACTAGTAAAACGAATAAGTCAATAATACAAGAGCTGTCCAAGACAGCGCGCTCGACTATACAAGTGCTTGACAGTATAACGAAAGCCATCATGGGGAAATTGTTCATATTCAATAAGGTCAAGGTAATATATAAACAAGGTGTACTTTATAGACGATTCTGAGTTCAGGTATATTTGCCACACTCTATTGAAAATGTGTAAAGGCATAAAACAAACAAATTAGATTTCATTTCAATTTTGATAGCAATAATAGCTTGGGTTGGATGGTTGGACGGTCCTTCAAAAATAAAATAAATAAATAATTGTGTGTTGTTTTTCACCATATTAAAAATGTCTTTTTGGTTGGGGGGGGGGGGGGGAGGGGTGGGGCGGAGAGTATAATGTTGGGGTGTGGTCATTTATTAGATGATCTTTTCAAAAATAAGATAAAAAGGGAAAAAAATCGTGGCGTGGAGCGTGGGGATGGTTTGGGTAGAGTCCATTGTGGTATGCCAGATAAGTGTTGTTTTGTAAAGTATGAATCAAATCTGATTATTAGTAAAGAAGTTTTGGCAATTTAAGCAAAATTTATTAATTTGACCTCGAGATTCAAGGTCATTCAAAGTGCAAGGTCAAATTCAACTTGCCAGATGCAGTACCCTCTTGATAGTAAGAAAGTATTTGAAGTTTGAAAGCAATAGCCTTGATACTTTAGAAGTAAAGTCGATGTAAACACAAAATGTAAAACAAATATTCAAAGTTACTACGACAAAAAGGGCCATAATTCCGTTAAAATGCCAACTAGAGTTATGCAACTTTCCCTGTACTGTCCCCTTATGATAGTTAGCGAGTTTTCCAAGTCTGAAAGCAATAGCTATGATACTTTAGGAGTAAAATGGACCAAAACACAAAATTAACCAAATGTTCAATTTTCTGAGTTTAAAAAGGGAAAATAATTCGTACAAAATGCTTGATACAGTTGTCTGCTCTTGTTTATAGATTTGGGTCCTGTTGGTAAAGAAGTATGCAAAATATAAAAGCAACATTGCAAGGTACATAGAAAATATTTGAGGTGGTACGCAAACTTTAACATAGATTTATAAATAATATGCATATTCTAAGTGGAAAAAGGGCCGTAATTTTTACAAAATGCTTGTTACAGTTGTCTGCTCTTGTTTATAGATTGGGGTCATGTCGGTAAAGAAGTATGCAAAATATGAAAGCAATATGTTAAGGGACAGAGACAATATTTGAGGTGTTACGCAAACTTGAACATTTATTTATCAATAAAATGCATATTTTAAGTGAAAAATGGGCCATAATTATTACAAAATGCTTTTTACAATTGTCTGCTCTTGTTTAAAGATTGGGGTCATGTTGTTAAAGAAGTATGCAAAATAAGAAAGCAATATGTCAAAGGATATAGAAAATATTTGAGGTGGTACGCAAACTTTAACATTCCAACGCTCACGCACACGGGAACGCCGACGCCGGGGTGAGTAGGATAGCTCCACTATATATATTTCATATATAATAGTCGAGCTAAAAACGTATGTTACGTCTGTGTTGAATGTCGGTCTGTTGTTATCCTTATATGCATTACTTAAATTACGCGGGAATCAGTGACTGCTAGCGAGTTAGACACTCAAAGACGGAACATTTGACGATTGCGTTTCATAATTTTGAGGCCAAAATGGTACATAAGAAGTGATGGACTCTGTGTACTGTTCGTATAGCTTATCCGAGCGCAAGAAGCACGAGAGGTTAAAAACGTGTATTGCCATCATCGTGGTCACTAAAAGACCCAGAGTCGCCTCTGCACCGGGCGTCAATAGAATCGTGCGTCACAGGTGGAACATTAATTGCGTTTGTGAAACAAAATGCCCCACACGGCACCTCCAAGCCGCGCAGCAGTTATTTTAGAGAAAATAGTTAAATTAAGTCCCGTTAATTCGTCAAAACTCAACGGATCGGAACTGAACGCGAACTTAATCTGTGTGTAATGTAGGTAGACACACACTTCAAATATTAGGTAAATATCTTGAAAGCGCTTAGGAAAAAAGTCCGGAAAACTGTTCTTTTAGTAAAAGTTTTTTAGTCTAAGGCACGTAACTTTTAGAAAAATTCAATGGACCGTAACGAAACTCGAACTTGATCTGAAAGTCATGCAGGTAGACCCAAACACCAAAATTCAGTTAAATATTTGGAAGCGTTGAGGACAAAAACGCAGGAAACGGTATGCCGAACGGACAGTGAGACTGCTATATGCCTCCCTACAGAGGGCATAAACATTTAGTATCTGCATATGAGTTGTTGAGTTCTGTCGATGGCAATGAAGGATTGAAGGTGGACCAAGCTCCTGTCGGCTGTTACCCCCGTAGCAACGTTCGGATTATGTCGAATCTCTGCCCGATGATTCGGGAAGGCAACGTAAGGAGTTATCAATTATTTATGGGTGGGGCTCTGTGCAATGCAGAGGCGGATTAAGAAGGGGCGGCATATGCCCCTCCCCCCCCACAAACGTGTCAGGGTTCGACATTTTTCAATCACACTTACAGTTACTTATTTGTAAATGTTTAGATGGTATCATAGCATGCTTTATTATGAGACCAACATAGAAAATCTTTTGTCATAGATATTCTCATCCTATTTCTAATCACTATGAATATTTATCGAAGGAAATCAAAAACTGTGTGACTTGATATATTTAAAGTCAATTTACAGTAAGCTTTAAGTTATATTTTTTCAAAAGTGAAATTGCTCCTTTTCGTTGTTATAACATCCTTTAGTATTTAAATATACAGAAACATGTGAGTTTGTGCTAATTTCTTGTTATTATTTGTAGTGTTATGCTTTTGAAAAGGTTCTCTTAATCGCTCTTTTTTAGCCGTACATAAAAATGAAGCACTTACGTTGTTTCACGTGCTATAAAACTTAAAATTGGAACATCAGAAGAATAGCTTCTGATTTCGGAATGTTATCCCTTTAGTTGCCATTATTCAACTCTCAGCTTTATAACTCAAAGGGCCATGATCTCATGTGTTCCCAGAGCCGCCATAGAAAAATCATCAAAGGCTCTGGGAGTACGTTTATATGGACTAGTTATCCCTTAAGACTATGTTTACCTACCGAAATGAAACTCGAAGAGAATGGATAGTGTTAGTGTCTTGATATATGGTAACTCGCAATTAAAGTAGGGAAGATGACAACGACAACGAGCGAGGCATGGTATTGTAATGCGCATGGGGGGGGGGGGGGTAGAGGGTTAGGCTAAGGGGTAGGGTTAGTGTTAGGGGTCGGGTTTGGGTTAGGGTTAGCCTAACCCTAACCTTAACCCTAACCCGACCCCTAACCTTAACCCTAACACTAACCATAACCCAGGGTTATCACCCCTATACCATGCCTCGCTCGTTGTCGTTGTCCTCTTCCCAAAGTATCGCAATTTCATATGACATATTTTTTATTTTACCAAAGAAACGCGTCATGGTCAGGAAGAACTGGTAGAGCTTAACGTCCTTGAAGTCGCGACCAATTTCTGTTTCTACGGTTCCCGGATGAGCAGAAGTGATAGTCACGTGAGAGTTTTTTAGCCTTCGTTGCAAAGAGTACATCTGCATTATCTGAAAGATTTCACGAGAATTATTCCATTTGAAGAGTGATTAATATTCAAGCAATGGAATATAATTTATGGTTGAGGGGCGTAATAACTATCAATTACTAACTGTTAAAAAGTGCACCAAACTGCACAACTCACGTAACAGTCACGTGCTTTTGGCACAGAGACGCATGACCACAGTCATAATACTATACGATGTGCGAGATACATTTTACTTTATTGTGTGCGAACCACAGCAGTATTCTTTTTCTCAGAGGCATGTTTTGTTTCGCTTTGGTGCGGGCGACATTTTTATCTCATGTGTTTACCGAAACAAATTGTTCAACGAAACATGCAAACAAAACATTACAGCACGTTTATTCATGAAAAATGCTTGGAAAAAAAGTAATTTCAAATTGTTCTCACTTGATACAGTTTAGATCTACCGTAGTAGTCGAATCCGCTGAACTTCATAGGATCGTCGTCATAGTTTATAGCTGCCAGATTAAATCGACACATTCTAGAAGAAGAAAAAACATACTTTTGTTTCATAACACAATTCTATATAAGACCGCTTCACACATATTTCGTTTACATTAATATGTATAGAATCTAAGATATTCATTGACGTTCGTAACTGATTACAAGACTCCTTATATTGTAACATAATATAAGATTTCACCGTTTTCTGAGCTGTCGCTCTTAAAAATCATATATATATATATAAACACGCCGGTACATAGCATTTCTTAATAAATTGGACATTCATGCAATTTCTATAAAGGTCACTCTTTTAATTGCTTTTCCATTTATTGAACTTTCAAAAATGTATGAATTACGTTCATCTGTTGCAAACCATATTCACACTTGTAAGTATGTGCAAGTCTGTACATTTGCTTATTCATGACTGCCTGCACCTAAAAACTAAGTACGGACGTGGGTATCCTGATAGCGATTGCGGCTATTGAACAAAACGCAAAAAAAAGTGCATGAGACATGGGGAACGCCGACGTCCTAATGAATTACACATGAGCTGTGCTCTAAGAATATAGGGTTTAATGCATTAGCGTAAAGTGTCTTCCCAGATTAGCCGTGCTGTCCGTAAAGGCTTATCGGGGAGCACACTTCCCGCTTTAAAAAAAATTTTCATTTAAAGGAAGTATCTTCTAAGCGAAAATCCAATGTAGGCGGAAAATGTCGTCCATGATTATTCTTGAAACGAAACTGTATGAACATGCATTAAGTACCGTTTTCCCTGAACAAGGCTCATATTTACCTGTGGGCGTCGCTGGATACGAGCACAATTCGAGTGTCGTCAGTTACCGCGTTGCCCTTCATCATCGGCAGAAGCATGCCGATAAGTAAGAAATGACTCAGATAATTTACCTGAATATGAAAACAATGCAATCGATTGGAAATTTGCAGATTATGGTTGGTGGTCGAAAAAGCCTGACTTGAATATCAGTACTAAACAAACGGATCCGGGCTATTGTAAAAGGGATGATTTACATCCATCTAGCTAGAATTACAAATTATACCATATAAAGTATGCTTTGAAAAAGCGCAAAAGGCCGGTGATTTTTATATACGAGTGTAATCGCGGATTACGTGATATCCAAGTGCAATCAATGGATAATACTGCAGACTCATTTGAATAATTTGATTGATATTATTTTAAAATTGCCCTTATCTTAATAACATACGTCATGCGACTATCTGCTTATGACTAATAAACGTATATGTTCATTTGTAATTTGAATGCAAACCATTTACAATTCATGAACATTGATTTTAAGGGTGTAAGATTTACATGGACTCGTTTAGGATCATGTCACTGCCATATGCGAATCTTATACTTCAACTTAAACCTTAAATTTCTATGCACCATTTTCTCGTCTTTAGTGCTTTGATTTTGCTGAACATTTATTTTTGTTGAAATGCGTTTTAACAATAAAACCAATACCCGACCTGGAGCATGGATTCGAACCCATCGTCTGTCTTTTCTGCAAATAAACGATGCACTTTATGTTTTATTTTATATTTTGAAGAAAGTAAATGAATCATAATAATTATTAGGGTCGCGATATGTTTCTTTTTATTTTAAACTCTATAAGATACTGGAGCCTGGTGCAAAACATATACTTAAAAAAATATTGGCATAATTTGGAAGCATTTGTCATATATTTTGCAATTGGTTGATATTTGCTGTCCAAGAAAACATATAAAAATAACTTTTTTGCGTTTATATCAATAAATCAATATTGAGAATTAGCCAGAACACATTTACCTGGACGTGGTTTCACAATGCCCGCGTTGCATATGAGCACGTGCAATGGGCGACCCGAGGTCTTATAATCCTCAACGAACTGTTTTGTGGAATGAAAGGATCCCAAGTCCAAATGCATATAGACAAGCGATAACTCTGGAACATCCACCAGTCCATGAATTGTTCCCCTTTCCTTTTCTTCTTTGTATTCCTTTTCCATTTGCCGCATAGCCTGGACAACAGAGCGGCAGATTTAATACATTCCTATAAGTGAAGACTAGAGGACGTTTCTCATTTTTATACAGCTAATGCTATGTGACCGCTTTGCCAAACTTTTTTTGCATAAAAGATCTCCTGGCTCATACATAGAATGACTCAATACTTGTTTCATTTTGATCAAATCAAGATAAGAATAACCAAAAGCACTTCCATAATTATTTAAGTGGTCCTCCTTGCTGACTTACACGTTTTTTACGTACAACCAAAGTCTTATGTCGAATGGTTTTGTGCTTGGTTTGTATTATCTCAATTTTAAAACGGCAGAAGACGTGGTTGATTAACATAGCATTGTAACCTTATGGTCAAACCGCGGTTTCAAATAGAAAAAGCGTGGGTCTGATTTGCATATGAGAGCTTATCCGGGAAAATACGTTGTTCCAAAAATATAAATATATAGCACTTGCTCCCACTGCGCATGCGCAACTTGCCTTCATGGTGTCGTCCTCGTTCCGGCACGCCATAACGACTGTGCCTCCCATCATGGCGATCCACTTGGCCACCTCGTATCCGATACCTGGTGAAGGAAAGTTAGTATGAAAATATTACGGTGACATAGATGTCACATTTATTCCTCTTTTTAGATAGCCCTCCTCTCGACTTGGTAAGTCGTTCCCACGACATAGCTAACGCGTTCTCTTCTCCTTTGTTTAATGCGTCCCTCCTTTATTTTTCTACACCGCTCGTTTTCATTCCACTTAGTTTTGCACTCCTCTTGTTTTCTATCTCGTTTCCCCGACTTAGTAAGTCGTTTTCACGACATAGCTAACGAGATAGCAAAAAAGAGAAGGGAATGTCACCTCTTTGCCACCGTAAATAACATAAAGAATTAACTCGACCAAGGACGGTCCCAAATCCGAATGAAAAAGGAGGAGGGTAGGGCGTATGACCATCTTCCATACCCTGTGAAAATCCCGCTAGTTACCGAAACGCTTAAAAGCATAACAGACATCGCGGACCTGGGAAAAGAGGGTCCACCAGGTAGAATATGTATGACGCCGGGACTTGGAGTCAACTGGAAGCCGTCAGGCCGAATAAAATAATCTCCACCAGGACCACCACCATCGGTACATGAAATGTTCGAACCATGTATAGGACCTGGAAGACAGCGCAAGTAGCCACATAGATTGGGAAGTTCAATCTCAGCGTCATAGGAATCCTCGAATCAAGATGAACTGGTTATGTAAAGAAGCGACTGACTTCCGGCGAGTTTCTGCTTTTCCCGGAAAATGTGTCGGAAAATTCAGCATAAACCCAGGGAGTAGTTTTCCAGGTCGGCTCAGAGAGCGCTCATCAGGTTGGGGCGCACGGACCACGGATTATGCCTGCCTCTTTCCATACAAAGAAGAAGAGGATCTACATTAGCATAGCCCAGTTCTAAGCCCTGACGAACGACAGTGAATAGGATGAGAAGGACACATTTTACAACAGACTGTCTACCATTATACAAGACAGCCCCAAAGGCTAGGTGAGATGAACGACAACGCTGAGAGATTCGCCGACATGTGCCCCACAAGTAACCATGTCATCAGAGATAGTGTTTTCCAACATAAAAGGATACAAAAAGCAACTTTGGTGTCTGCAGACCTTACGACGGGGAACCAGATCGACCACGTGTGTATCGCGAGGAAGTTTCGTCGCTCTCTTCTGGGTTTGCGCTTTAAGCGAGGAGCAAACGTTTATTTGGATCATCATCTCCTTGTCGCCCGATTGAAACTGTAGGTGAAGAAGAATGTGTAAGGGGGATTCTGCCATCGCCAGCATATCAACACCGTTGGCTGAAAGACAACTTAAAGCAAGAAGAGTTCAAATTTTATCTATCAAACAAGGTTTAGGCTCTAGAGGAGCTGCTTGAAAAAGAGACGATAGAAAAGAAGTGGCAGAAAGTGACATAAGCAGTGACATCAACATGCAAAGAAGTACTGGTCTCAAAGTCCAACACCAACATGGATTCGGTATCAGCAGAGACGCTTGAACAAGTTAAAGAAAGAACATAAAATAATACAAGTGTCAACAGCAGCAGAACAAAAGCAGAAAAAGTAACAGCATAAGATAGTACACTGAAGCAAACAGGAACGTCAATTGAAGTAAAAGAGCAGACAAGCGGAACTACATAGAGATACTGGCAACAGAGGCAGAAGAGGCAGTACGCCAGAACAGACCCAATGACCTGAACTAAATAACCAAGAGAATAACAGAAAAGTATGCCAATTTAGGGAGGCCAGTTAGGTACACAAACGGACGAGTGATAGCAGGCGGAGAATAGTAGAACATAGGAGGATCGAGCAATTCCAGTAGCAAGGTCCCGGGAACCGACCGGAGATACCACCATCTACAAGCGATCTGACAGCATACCTACACTATCGCCGAAGGCGTTCGTCGAGACCAGTCTGGAGCCATTTACCCGCTCTACAGCAAGATATGTGAAGAAGACGAAAAATCAAGAGGGCTATCTCACCAAGCTCCCGATAAAGGTGACCTGAGTTATTGCTCCTAATACCGAGTGATAACGCTGTTATCCATCCCAGAAAGAAGTTTTACTGCATCCTGCTAAACCGATGAAAAACAAGGTAGACCCGCATCTCCGTGACCAACAAGCCAGCTTCCGAAAGCAGAGATCGTGTGGAAATCAGATCACAACCCTTCGAATCATTATGAAATTATCCCTGGAGTGGAACTCACACCTCTACGTCAACTTCATCGACTATAAGAAGGAATTCGACAGCGTTGACCGACAATTTATCCGGAGACAACTGAGGCACTATGGAGTGCCCGAAAGGATCACCAGCATCATTAGGAAGTCTTATGAAGGGATGACATGAAAAATCGATCATGACAGACAGCTCAAAGTAAAAACATTAGTGAGGCAAGGCTGATCCCAGGCTTTAACCTTTCCTGTTTTTGATGGCCACAGACTGTGCCATGAAGACCTCGATGGACCAGAAGCGAAACGAAATCCGTTGGGCACTTTGAAAGCAGTTGGACGACTTCAACTTTGCCGACGATATGGTTTCTTTCTCACACACACACCCAACAACAAAAGAAGGAAAAGATCAAGATTGTTGTGGAAAACTCAGCCAGACGGGATCTCACTTTTATCAGAGGTAAAAGCAAGGTGTTCACAAAGCCAATGCATTCAAAGACAAATCATTCAAAGTCCAAGGCGAGGCACTTGAAAAGGTGGAAAGCTTCACCTTTCTCGGCAGCAACCTGGACAATCATGGAACTACAGTTGTTGACTTCAGAACCCTCATCAGTAAGGCACGAGCAGCCTTCTATCAGCTGAAGAACATCTTGGGATCAACTGCGATAGGCATTAATACCAAGATCTTCAATACTATCATGAAGCCAATACTACTCTATTGGGTAGAGACCTGGAGAACCACCGACAGGTACGTAAAGAAAATACAGGTCTACACCTTCTCAATGAATATCCTTAAGATCATCAAAACACGCTCGATCATCAACGAAGACGTAAGGAGAAGAGCAAAGTAGCAATCCGTTAAAGAAAACGTTCTTCAGAGACGTTGGCGATAGTTAGGCTACACCCTTCACAAGCCTGCATCCAATACGACAAGAGACAATCTCAGACCTTGAATCTTCAAGGCAAGAGGAAGAGAAGGCGGCATAGAAAAGACCTGGATGCAGATGCCGATCAGATCGGAAAGGGGTCGGGACTGCTGGAGAGATCCGCCCTGTACCGTGATGCCCGGGGGAAACTGGTCGGCGGCAGACGGGAAAAAAAGGCCAAGATGATATGGATGATATCAATAATTATGCGTTTTGCATTTTTCCGTATTTTACACGCTTCAGATAATGAAACGGCTCTGTAATATCGTTTTGTTGTGATGGCGCCGTTTTAGTGAACGCTAGAACGACATATAAACGTACGGATAGGAAAAATGAAAAAAACTTGATATTTGACGCGTGGACGAATTTAAAGGATACAAACACGCCGGGACAATAAAGGAAGAAGGTCAATATGACGAGATTATATCATCCAGAATGGCAACAAGAAGCAAGCTATATATTTATATATATTTGGGGAGAGGAATCGCCGGCCAATAATTTTGTTAACATTGATTTGTTTGATACTATTCAACAAGATATTTCTGTATTTAATTTACTTGGGTGTGTATTTATATGTGGCGATTTAAACAGTAGAGTTGGTACAAAATGTGATTTTATTCCTTATGATTATGTAAATAATTCATTTGACGACCCTGACTATGTCCCTGATTGTAACCCCGTACGGGCCTCGGTCGATAATGTTCATAATAGTCATGGTGTTAAATTGATAGATCTTTGCAAATCTTCGTCTTTACGTATTGTTAATGGTCGAATTTTTAATACAAGTAATTATACGTTTTGCTCGAATAACGGTTGTTCTGTTATAGACTATCTTTTAATGAATGAACGCCACTTTTCACTTATCAATAATTTTACTATTGAACCATTTAATGAATGGAGTGACCACGCACCGTTGCGTTTTTCATTATTATGCCCAAAACCTGTTCAGAAAGATAATCCACAGTGCGAAATCAAATACAAATGGAACGAGGCAAACGCGGAGCGCTTTCGTATAGGCATTATAGGATTTTTACCGCGTTTTAACAATATTACCCAAAATATCGATATCTCTTGCAGGGAATCTATAAATAAAACTGTTGAAGAGTGTTCTGAAACTATTAGGGCCGTGGCTAATCCGTTGTTTTCTAAGTGCTTTCTTTTCAATAACAAACCTTTTTTCTCAAAGGATGCTGTTCTAAAACACGCAGATTGGTTTAATGAAGAATGTCATTCTGCGCGAAAATCATATATGCAAGCACTACGCATTTTCAATTCGGATCAAAATAGCGCAAATAGGGTACTCCTAATAGAACGTAAATCATCTTACAAGAAAATCGTAAGAAAATGTAAAAATGCCAGTTACAAACAAAAAATGAAAGAAATTGAAGGTCTAAAAAGATGTAAACCCAAAGAATTCTGGAAATATTTTAAAAGCAAGCACAAACCAGACTATGCTGGTATTTCTATTGATGCATTTAAAGAACACTTTGCTAATCTGAGTAATGATTTATCTAACTGCTACAACGAAGACGCGGAATATTTTTGTTCACATCATGGTTTTAATAATTTATCCACATGTAATACTGAATTTGACCAGCCTATTACCGTATGTGAAATTCACAGTGCAGTTAAATCGCTCAAGCGTAACAAAGCTCCTGGCAATGATCAATTATTAAACGAGTATTTCGTGGAATGTATTGATATCCTTGCTAGTCATTTATGTGATCTTTTTAACGGTATTTTAAATTCAGGTTACTACCCAGAAAGCTGGATGGAAGGCTTGATAATTCCGCTACATAAAAAAGGCCACAAAGATGATGTTAATAATTACCCAATCTGAACGCATCGGACAGTGGGCTACACCACACCGTATGGCGGAATTGTCCGAGGTGTTCCGATTGAATAATTACCGTGGTATTACTCTCGTTAGTTGCCTGTCTAAGCTATTTACCACAGTCTTGAATAAACGTAAAGAAAATTTCTGCTCGGACAATAACAGTATTTCGGCTGCGCAATTCGGATTTCGTAAAAGGCGTTCAACAGTAGACCCTATTTTTATTTTACATTCACTTGTCCAATATCTTAATCAAAATACGAGGCTCTATGTAATATACGTGGACATGATGAAATGCTTTGATTCTATTTATAGAAATGCACTGTGGTTAAAAATGTTCAAAACTGGTATCGATGGAAAACTACTTAGAATTGTTAAAGACATGTACCAAAAAGTTAAATCTTGTATTAAATTATGCTCTTCCTATTCTGAATACTTTAATTACGCTATTGGTTTACGCCAAGGAGAGTTTATGTCACCTCTATTATTTTCATTATTTGTTGAAGATTTAGAGCTTTATTTGCAGTACAATATTGATGCAGGCTTAAGTATTGATGATTTAATTGTGATTTTGTTGTTGTTTGCTGATGATATGGCTATTATAGGTAAAACTCCTGATGAAACTCAGAAACATTTAGATCTGTTGTATGCATATTGCTGTACGTGGGGTCTAACTGTAAATATAACAAAAACGAAAATAATGGTCTTTCGAAAACGTGGGGCGCTATTAGCAAACGAAAAATGGACCTATAATAGCCAGCCAATTGAAGTTGTTGATGATTTTAACTACCTGGGTACTGTATTTAATTACACTGGAAACTTTTGTAAAAACATTGAACATTTCAATGGAAAGGCGTTAAAAGCTTTAAATGTTCTAGTTTGCAAATGCAACGACTTTGACCTTTCGCCCAAAATATTTTGCCAACTATTCGATGCATTTGTAACACCCATACTTAACTATTCTTGTGAAGTTTGGGGTTATACCAAATCAAAGGAAATAGAAAGAATTCACCTTAAATTTTGTAAACAACTATTAAGAGTAAACAGCAATACGTGTTCTGCTGCAGTCTATGGTGAGCTGGGCAGATATCCACTCTATATCCATAGATACATTAGAATAATTAAATATTGGTTTAATATCAAAGACAGTGATAATATTATATTAAATGTTGTTTATAACGAGGCTCTCAAAGATTGTATTAACGGGAAAAGAAATTGGGTATCAAATGTAAAACATCTCCTAAATGATTATGGGTTCGCATACGTTTTCGAAAATTATCAGTATACTAACAAAAACGCTTTCTTGGCTGAATTTAAATGCCGAGTCATAGATTGTTTTAAACAAGATTGGTTACACTCGCTTGAAAGTCCTGTTTTAATGTTGTACAAAGAATTTAAATTAACGTTTGAATATGAAAAATACCTAGATGTTTTACCTAAAAGTCTCAGATTTTACTTCTGTAGATTACGAATGTCTAGTCACCCACTAAGAATCCAAACGGGTAGGTTTAGTACTAATCGAATTGCTAGGGAAGAAAGATATTGCATTTGTTGTAGCTCACGTGATATAGAGGACGAATATCATTTTATTTTAATATGCCCTTGTTATAACGATATCAGGAAAAAATACATAAAACCTTATTTTTTCAAGCGACCATCAGTGTATAAATTTCTAAGCCTTATGAGACTGTGTAAAAAAGAAGCTATTAAATTATCTGTTTTTGTTAAAGAAGCACTGTTGATCAGAAAGTCCATATTGAATATTGTTCAGAATACAAATACAACCAACTGAGTGCCAATATCCGCCGGTTCTATTGTATGTTTGTTTGTGCAATTGTTTTTTTAATGGTATGTATATAATATTTTATAGCAAATCTGCACAAATACTTCTAATATAATAAGCATAATGCTCAATACCTATGTATGGCTTTATGTTATTTATTTTTAGAAACTCTATTGTTAACATTTATTGTACGGAACTAAAAATGTATCTCTATAAATGTGTAACAGACATGTTTCATTATACATGTTGCTGCCTTATATAGCCAGTGCAATATATGTTGGCTATTTCCTTCTATTAAATAGCATTACAGCGCAAATTAAATACTTAAAATGACTAATTTGTATTTAGTCCATTTTTATATATGTTAACAGCATAATAGCTGATTGCCACCCTTTCGCATATTTTTTGTTGTAAAATGTAGTCACTGTTTTTGAGGTATTCCCACTACTGCCATGTATTATGTTTATATATGTTCATTACTAAATTCTGTATTATCACTTACTTTTCACATGACCTATTGATATATCTATTATAGTATGGTTAACACTGACGATGTACTATGTACAAGTCGTAATAAATATTCTGGTCTGTTCTGTTCTTCTAATTTCACGTTATGTCGCTATTATTTGCAATTTTGGCAGCTCGGATTTGTACGGAAACGTATATGGTACACCACAATAATGTGGTCATGCCGGAATAATTTATGTCGACTTACTGTGAAATAACATGGTATGTCGACATAGTTTTATAGCTTTTCCCACCTTAATTCTACTCGTCATAACGACATTAAGTTGAAGTCTTTACGTAAATGTTTCCGGCTTTTCCCGAAAATAGATTTGGTCGACATGATCTAAGTCGACAAATCTACATACTTTTTGGCGTCATGCTCTTGTGAAAATGAATTGCCATCATAGTTTTAGTCGACACGATGAGTTATTTTTTACGCCATGACACCTTTTTCATATCATGTCGTCGTAGAATTTTGACATCATCACTTTATTGCAACATTGGTTCCGGCGTCGTACAGATTTTGAGTTTCTGGTATATTCTTTCGAATCACGCAAAACCTCAGACAGTCCATTTTTACAGCAGGAATGCTTGATATAAAGGTAAAAATAACATACACTGTTTGCAAAAAATAAATATTAATGTGTTCGTTGGGTTATATGAGCATTTAGAGAGCTTAAATCTCAATTGATTCATTTAGATATTTCTCTTCTACTAATACATGCAAAACGTGTGTTTAACGACTCACAACTTTTTTATATTGCAGATTTGTGTGTCAATGGCACTGATATATGTTTACTCATCGTTAGCTGTACTTTCAAATCAAGAAAGGGATGTTTTGATTTCGCGTTATCACATACAGGGCTATACGCGTCCGGATATATGTGGATTTTTGCTTTTCCTTCACAACACTGCTCTCAATTAGGGTCAACTGAAACGGCTACTGCGTAGGTTAGGGCTCAAAAGACGCAACGCGTCGTCTCCTCTTCCAGACGTTATACGAGCGATTCGTTCAGTATATGAAAGAGGGATGGCTGAATGTGGTTATAAAACTATATGGAAACTGGTCAACACAATCACAAATGTCAAAGTTACCCAAGAAACAACAAGATGTGTATTGAAGGTAATTGATCCTGAGGGTGGCGCTTTCAGGTCTGCACATTGACTGCGACGCAGAGTCTATACCAATAAAGGTCCTAATTTTACTATACACATTAATGGGTATGATAAGCTAAAGCCTTTTGGAATTGCTATACACGGGGTGGTTGATGGATTTTCCAGATGCATATAATGGCTGGAGGCATGTTATTCGAATAACGACCCTCGAATTATCGCGGGCTTCTTTGTTAACGTTTTGAAACGGATTGGTCGCGTTCCAAGTCTGGTTCGTGGCGATGCAGGGACAGAAAACGTTTGGGTACGGGCTATGCAGATAGCGTTTAGGTTTAATGACAGAGATAACATTTCTGGAATGAACAGTTACATGAATGGGAGATCCACTGGCAATCAAAGAATTGAACATTTTTGGGTGAATTTAAGAGTTAGTTTTACTGGAGGAACTATTTTAAGGATATGGTGGACAGCGGCTTGCTTCGGATTGATGATCCTGTGCATTTAGAATGCTTGAGATTCTGTTTCATACCATTAATACAACGTGATCTGAACTCTTTCACCCATCTATGGAATTCTCATCGGATTTGGCAGCAAAGACATGTGGAAGCACCAAATGGGATACCGATGGTAATATACTACCAGCCTGAGGCGTATGTAACCCGAAATTTTTCATTTCGGCTTCCTTGCGAATTGGAACCCATTGATCATATTCAAGAGAAATACATTGTAAAGAAACCGCAGTTTGGGTGTAAAGATGACTTCATACCCGTCCTAGAACATGTGTGTGAAATGCAGCGGGAGCAACTGCCAATTTCTGAATCGATTAAAAGTGCGACTTCTTTGTTCTTGGCCTTGACTGAAATATTGGATGGTTACTAATTACATATGGAAAACAATTGCTTAAAAAAGTAGTTATATTTTGCAAATTTAGTTGTTAAGTTAGTTTACTTCAAGTAAGTTTCGTTTCGAGTTTTATTTACAATGTGTCGATAAGCAACACAAAATTGATATTCTTGTTATTGGAATTGATCATGCCGTAATTTTTTTTTTCTTTGTTAAATACATTCACTCATATTGTTGTACACATTTACAGACATTGCAAACTTGGTAAAAACAGATTAATCATGCTCTTTATTTCATTGTTTGATTGCAAAAGAATGAATAAAACGTCACTAACTGTTTGAAAACATGGCGGTCATTTAGTTATGAAATCCTCGTAAATTGTGGAATGTTCCTTTCAAAATATGGTTCTTTCGAAAGATTTATTAACATTTCTTTTCAAACTTCAATATATTAAACGAAATGACTGTTGTAAATCTTATATTTAATAATAACACGGGCGCAAATATATGATATGTTTACTTTGTACTTTCTTACTTGAATTTCTGTTCCTGAAACTCTAGTGTACATGTATAAAGTACATGTTTCAAATAAATGTTCATACTGCAATGCGATCTTCATTTCTTTTAATGGTCAAATGTTTCGTTTACGAGGAAATGGAAAATTATACAAATGTGACACAAAATTGGGCTATTTGTAGATCAATTTTAGGGCTAGTTAATGTGATCGGTCTTTCTTCGTCGTCCGTGAAAATTTTCACTAAAGCGAAATCACCTACTCAGCTGTGTCAATAATACCAAAAACATTAACAGTCTTCAAAGCTAGTAAGGTTGTAGTTTGCTTTTATTTCCATATTATGTCCACATCGCACTTTATTTATCAAAATACTTTCAACAA